>NW_024120262.1:0-41408 GCF_003073215.2 Triticum urartu
GAGGGGTATATATAGCCTCCACACGAAATCCAACCGTTACACACAATTTACCAATCTCGGTGGGACCGAATCAGAAAACTCGGTTGGACCGAAATAGTAAACCTAGTGACCATTAGTGATTTTCGATGGGACCGACATGCAACTCGGTGGAACCGATATGGTTAGGGTTTGGGCATAACGTAATCTCGGTGAGACCGATTACACAAACTCGGTGAGACCGATTTTGGTAATAGGCTAACCAGAGAGTTGGTCAGGCAAACTCGGTGGGACCGATTTGCTCTTTCGGTGAGACCGAAAAGTTACAAAAAGGAAACAGAGAGTTTACATTGCAATCTCGGTGGGACCGATCCGCTCTTTCGGTGAGACCAAAAAGTTACGAAAGGAAACAGAGAGTTTGCAATCCCATCTCGGTGAGACCGAGATCCCTATCGGTAGGACCGAATTGCTAGGGTTTGGCAGTGTCTAATGACAAGTGAAACTCGGTGGCGCCGGATAGAAAGAATCGGTAGGACCGAGTTTGGCTTAGGGTTTAGGTCATTTGTGGATATGGGAAAGTAGCTGAGGATTTTGGAGCATATCATTAAGCATATGAAGCAAGATGCTCATTAAGCAACACCTCATCCCTCCTTGATAGTATTGGCCTTTCCTAACGACTGAATGTGATCTTGGATCACTAAAATATAAATGAAGAGTCTTGAGCTTTTGAGCTTGGGCCAATCCTTTGTCCTTAGCATTTTGAGGGTTCCACTTTCACATCCATGCCATGCCAATCATTGAGCTTTCCTGAAATAATCACCTTGGAATAGCATTAGCTCAATGAGCTATATGTTGTTATGAATTACCAAAACCACCTAGGGATAGTTGCACTTTCAGATAAGCATAGTGTGGCACTGCGTTGAATCAAGCAAACGCAGTTCGTCCGAGCAGTGCATGATAGCCACTGCTGAATGGGACGATATCGAAGATTAACTCCTCACTTCGGAAGTTGTCCGGAGATCCAAAGACAACCTCTAATGTTATTGAGCCTGTACAGCAGGCCGCTACACCTGGTATGACTCGTTTAAAGGTAGTTCTTGTAGGCTTGATCCTTGATGGGTTAATGCCCATTTTCCGCGCTGTGTCCTGATAGAGCAGATTGAGGCTGCTACCACCGTCCATAAGGACGCGAGTTAGGTGAAACCCATCAATTATTGGGTCTAAGACTAGTGCAGCTGAGCCGCCGTGACAGATACTGGACGGGTGGTCCCGGCGATCGAAAGTGATCGGGCACGACGACCGTGGGTTGAATTTTGGGAAGACTGGCTCTATCGCGTAGACGTCCCTAAGCGCACGCTTGTGCTCCCTCTTGGGGATGTGGGTGGCATATATCATGTTCACCCTTTTGACCTGAGGGGGAAACTTCTTCTGTCCCCCTGTGTTGCTATCGTGGCTCTTCGTCGTCGTCCTCGCTTTGCGATCCTTTTTTCCTGTTCTCGGCGTTTAATTTGCCGGCCTGTTTGAAAACCCAGCACTCTCTATTTGTATGATTAGGAGGCTTGTCAGGGGTGCCGTGAATCTGGCATGGACGATCAAGTATGGAGTCCAAGCTGGATGAGCTCGAATTGTTTTTTTGGAACGGCTTCTTCCGCTGATCGGACTTAGAGCCACTGAAACCGGCGTTGATCGCCGTATCCTCGGTGTTTTCACCACTATTTCGGCGCTTGTATCTATTGCGTCTAGACTTGTCTTTGTTTTTTTAACTTCAGGGGTGTTGGCATCGCTTGTATTGTTTTTGCTACGGGCCAACCAACTGTCCTCGCCCGCACAAAAGCGGGTCATTAGTGCCATGAGGGCCGCCATGAATTTTGGATTTTCTTAGCCGAGGTGGTCAGTGAGCCATTCGTCGCGGATGCTATGTTTGAAAGCTCCTAGAGCTTCAGCATCCGGAAAGTCAACGATTTGGTTCTTTTTAGTTAGGAACCTTGTCCAGAATTTCCTGGCGGACTCTTCGGGCTGCTGGACTATATGGCTTCAGTCATCAGCGTCCGGAGGTCGAACATATGTACCTTGGAAATTATCGAGGAAAGCCTCTTCCAAGTCCTCCCAACTGCCAATGGAATTGTGAGGCAGACTATTTAGCCAATGCCGAGCGGGCCCCTTGAGTTTGAGAGGGAGGTATTTGATGGCGTGGAGGTCATCTCCGTGTGCCATATGGATGTGGAGAATGAAGTCTTTGATCCACACCACGGGGTCCATGGTCCCATCGTATGATTCTATGTTCACGGGAACGAATCCTTCGGGGAATTCGTGATCCAGG
This sequence comes from Triticum urartu, assembly GCF_003073215.2. Classification (NCBI taxonomy): domain Eukaryota; kingdom Viridiplantae; phylum Streptophyta; class Magnoliopsida; order Poales; family Poaceae; genus Triticum; species Triticum urartu. Next base: position 2,297 of record NW_024120262.1, read on the forward strand.
ACATCATCAGTGAAGCAATGATGGTGTGCGGTGCCTCTGTATCGGGCCGTATCGTGATGCAGCTCTGATGAAGTCCGTCTGCGGTGTTCGGCCTGCACATGACTGGGTTTGTCAGGTCTGAATAGGTGGCCGTTGTCACGTGTCGAGGTGTGTCCTCGCGATCCGTTGATTGATCTGGTAGGCCCTTCTTTATTGTTCAGGTTCTGTCGGAGGTCATATGTATGGCTGTGGGCGAATTTACCTTTGCCTGAGAGATGAGGCGGGGCGGGCTGGTGTTTGGCATGGGTTGTCGTTTTGTCCCGGCCACGCGGTGGCCGGTCAGCCGCATTGTACGATGGTGGTATATACTCTGGCGCCTCCTCGTCGAACTGAGGTAGCAATTTACGCTTTGGGTAGCTTTTGGTTGGGCGCTTGAGGCTGTATTCTTCGGCTGCTAGGACATCAGTCCATTTATCATTGAGTAGGTCCTGGTCAGCTTGAAGCTGCTGCCGCTTCTTTTTCAGGCTCCTTGCAGTGGCTATTAGCTGGCGCTTGAAGCGCTCCTGCTCAAGAGGTTCCTCGGGCACGATGAAATCCTCAGTGCCAAGGCTCACCTCATCCTCGGAGAGCGGAAGGTAACTGACGTCCTCCGAATCTTTGTGCGTGGCCTGTTTAACAAGGCTAACATGTGCATCTTCCCTTCCGTCTTGTTCGTTTGTTGTGTCGACAGGTTTTCGTTGTCTTTGGCACCTTCCGGAGTGTCATCTTCTCCTGTGCCGGTGTTGCTATCTTTACTACGGCGTGACTTAGAGCGGCGCCACTAACACCGGCGCTTGGACTATATTTTGGAAGGTTTATCCTCAACTGGTCTTCCTTGTCGTCGCCGCTATTTTCCTTTGGTGCATCCACCATGTATACGTCATACGAGGAAGTGGCCCTCTAGCATCCGGTGAACGGCGGGTTCTAGTCTTCTTCTTTCCCGGCATTGTCATCCAACGTCGATGTCCTCAGAGTCATAATCAAGTTCGTCGGTCAAATCCTTGACCGTGGCTATAAAGTGGGTGGCAGGTGGGAAGCGAAATTCTCCATCATCAGCCCCTAGTTTGGGCCAGATATAGTTCGGCTGAGAGTCCTCTGCTAAGGACAGACTTTTTAACGAGTTTAGCACATCGCCCAGAGGCGAGTGCTAAGAGATGTCTGTGGCATTGAATTCGAAGATCGATAAACGGTCAAGCTCGGCGTCCGCGGGCTCGCGTGGTTCGGAACCTATAGCCGGAGACAAGTCCGGTGTTGCGGTGGCATAGGCGTCGAGTGAGACCGGGTCCATGTGTGGCTCCAACGCCGTGGAATCTGAGGCCTCCGTGGTGGGGTTAATCCCCCCATCTTTGGATGGCGTGGCCTGCTCCGGCTCGAGGGCCAGATCAGTTACTAGAGCGATCTCCTGGATGCGGCCCGATGACAGATTTAAGTCATGATCACCGGGGTGATCGGGAGCGGCTACCGCAGTATCAAATTCGGCGAAGATCAAGTCTCCACGAATGTCCGCGACGTAGTTCAAGCTCCCGAATATGACCTGATGGCCCAGGGCATAGCTTTCGATCTGCTCCATATGGCCAAACGAGTTGGCCCGCAGTGCGAAGCCGCCGAACACAAAGATCTGTCCGGGGAGGAAAGTTTCTCCGCAGACAGCGCCATCATTGACGATTGAAGGGGCCATCAAACCTTTCAGCGACAACACAGAGGAACTCTCAATGAAAGCACCAATGTCGGTGTCAAAACCAGCGGATCTCGGGTAGGGGTTCCGAACTATGCATCTAGGTTGATGGTAACAGGAGATAGGGGACACGATGTTTACACAGGTTCGGGCCCTCTATATGGAGGTAATACCCTACTTCCTGCTTGATTGATCTTGATGAATATGAGTGTTACAAGAGTTGATCTACCACAAGATCGTAATAGCAAAACCGTAGAAGTCTAGCCTGTATGAATACGGTATTGAGTATCCCCTATTCGGACTAAGTCCTCTGGTTTATGTAGACACCGGGGGGATCTAGGGTTACATAGAGTCGGTTACATAATATGGAATCTTCATAGTTGTTTGCCAAGCTTGCCTTCCACGCCAAGGAGAGTCCTATCCATACACAGGTGTAGTCTTCAGTCTTCGTATCTTCACAGCCCATCAATCCGGCCCATAGAGAATGGGCTGGACGTCCGAGGACCCCTTAGTACAGGACTCCCTCAACATCCTCGACCTCTGTTGTTCGTGTATGGATATGTGGAGCACCTTGAGGCTGGCGGCATGCTCGAGGGACATGCACATGGCCATTGTCGATGCAAGGCCTAAGCTTTTCAAGACACCCTACTTGCTGCTATTTGGCCTTGCTAGATTTTCTCACCATGATACGGAGGCGTACATGATGCCCATCGACTTCAATCTGACCTCCATTAGCCGAAACTTCTTTGCAGGTATGTAGTGGGTCACCATACATCATTTCCCTCAACTTCAATCCGATCACCATCGCCTGAAACTTTTTGGCAGGTATGTACTGGGTCGACATGAACTCCCACTGGATGGCTGCTGTTAGACAAGACCGGAAAAAGTTGGTGCTCGTGAACTTCCACACCTCCCATGAGATTATCCTTCCTATGTTGGATTATATAGGGTTTTACCGTCGCGGTCCAAGTCATCTAGATTACGAAGTCAGTTGGATGCACCTTGTTTTGCAGAACATTGTAATCTGCCAAGTGCACACACGAGGTGCGAATTACGCGGACTTCAAGCTAATTTCCTTGGTCGACCACGGAATCGCCTATCTTTCCGCTGGTGCCTTCTTTAGCTGGAGACAGCTCACCTCGCAGTGGATTTTCAAAGCTAATACACACTTCTATGATGCTATCAAAGATAATGGCATCATCTACGCGATTGACAAAGCAGATGGCACCAGGTATTGCTAGGATGGCGAGTGTAAGTTGTTTCCGTCTGATGTTAATGATGACGCCATGACACTGTTTGAACTTTTTGTGATGATTGGCATATTACTGTTGGAGCAGAATTTGAGTAGAACTATGGCAATGTATTAGAGACTCCGTAAATTGGCTATATTTGGAATGAGTTAATCCATGCGATTGTGACCATGTCATTACAGCCAATTTGTACCCCTGGATAATCAAACGGTTAGGAAGATATGTATATTCTCCATATTTTATGGTAATCTATATACTACTAAATATGATTGTGTATCAATGGTCATGTTAGTTTCCTCATTTTCATGATGTAGAAACATGCATCACACTATTGGTTTCATCTAACCATACATTAGGGAAGTAAATGTGCATGTGGAGAACTCTATATTTGGAAGTAGTGAAATCCTTAAATGCTTACCATGTGTACATACCTATATTCGCCCTTCAGCAATCAATGGCTAGAATAATATCCTCACAGAAATTTTGCCCATAGAACATGAGTATATAACAATGCATGGTCAATTAGTTTCCTTGAAGAATTTCTTTGTGAGGACAGAACATGATTACATAACATGCATGACATGGTAGTTTCCTGTGAAGAATCGATTGTGAGATAACATGAGTATAACCATGCATGGCACTTCTAATTTTCTAACCCAGTATACATTTCCCTGTATTTTCCTCCTAGTTCCAACAGGGACATATCAATGATGTTTCTTGCATTATCCTACTCATACTCTGAACAATGCTGATCTTACATTAACAATGCATGTCCTTTTTGATATGATGCATTGTCCCTATAGTTACTGCCCTTTGTAATCACACCACCTTTGCCAAAAACAAGGAAGCACAACTGGTTCCTCACTCGATCAGACGATGACAAAAGACTGATGATCATTCGCACACATGAGCCGGAAAATGTATATTGCAAAAAACCCACTGTGTACAAGCACTGTGAAATATGTGAGTATCCGGAAAGTGGCTGTTACATCTATGAGCAGGATACTAGCTTGTTGGGGCCTTTAGGAATTTTGAGTTGGATGCGTGTAAACAGCCTTGGTTCACACTCTCTGTTTCCCGGACTCAATTATCCGCTTAACCAGGAGATTATCGTTGCCAAGGACCTTGATGGCAGACAGGCTCCGTTTGCTATGAAAAACTGCGTCTACACGGCGAGCCCTAGGACTTCAGGAGAAAACTCCCCTGATTGTCAACGATACAGCCTGCAGCCAAAAGAAGGTGAGAGTGACAAAGGCATCTGGATTAACTTTGATCCTTGGATGTCTCAAGTCCGACAGGCAGTGATGTGTTTCAAGCCTTCAGGTTGACAAGTAATTGGGTTGTTGTGTCGAAAGGGTGGAGTACTGGTGTCTCCAGATCACTGTTCACTGACGCGGGGCTGCAAATTATGATGGTGTTGGATCATCCCCTTTTGAATGACTTGTTGTCTTTGCTGCTTGTTCTGGATGGGTAGTTCTCTCTTTTGTTATGCATATTCCTTGTCATTTCGTCATCCTCGTCTATGACACTCTTACTATGTAATAGTCGCCTCTATTTAGAATGCCATTTTCATCTTGATCATGAGAGTCTGAGTGCTGCAGATGGGTGCGTTTTGGTGGTGTAGCAAGACTTCTTATGATCTATCATGTCATGTTGTTTACGTCAGCAGCAATCACTAGTCAGTGTTTGAATGTTGTACATATCGTTGTTTCGAACTGTTTATTTTCTCGAACTACTGGTGGCTAAATGAGGGCATCACCATTCTCCAGTGTTCAGAGTATATCTCCTTGTTTCAAGTTATAATTTGAGCTCAATGTCTTTTTGATGATGTACACTTGTTTGGGCCAGTGAGGTGTCGTTGAATATGGGCCGATTAGCAACGCAATGCCAAATAGGTCAATTATGACTCTTAGGCTGGGCTCTCAAAAGATCCTCAAAAAAGGTCAGGCTCTAAAAAAAGAAAGAATAAGGACGATAGGCCAACATGTGGGGGCGACCAAAGTTTTCATGTGCTTGCGCGCTGAGAGCATATTGGCACGTGTTCTAAATTCATGCTACCTTTTCATTCCTAATCTCCCGCCCCTCCCCCAACTCTGGAATCTCGATTCCTACTCCAGTTCCCCCAAATCCCCCTCCTATACTCCCTGTACTCAAGCGCACTATCATGTTGGCCGATCGGCGCGGATCTCCGAGCCGGAGATCCTAAGGTCCGTCTTACCTTCGGGCACTGCATGCTGTCACTCAACAGTGGCATGGCGGCGCTTGATGACCAGTTTGTCAACAAAGTGTTGATGGTAACCATCAACGGTGACTGGCCTCCCGTCTCGCTGGACGACCTTGTCAATGCTCTTGGCATTGTGTACGGCATCCAAATAAGTGCATTGCTCGTCGAAGTCTGTCCGCCACCGATTGATTTCTTCGTCAGGTTCCGGACAACTTTCGACTGTAGTCATGTGTTCGAATCTTCCCGGCGTTTGTTCTGCGATGCCCCTCTCGTGAGCTTTGATCGGTGTCACCCAGGATGGGGCTCGGTGCCCTCTGAGCTTGAGTTTTTAACAAAGCTTACCTTCCATGGCATGCCTCGACGTCCTTGGAACAACGAGTCCCTGAATGAGCTTATCAACGACCTTGGAGGTGAGCTTGTAAGTATGTTTGTTCCTCCAGACAGCTGGGCTCTGACGATTATGGCATGGATGAAGAAGTCATCCACCATACCGAAGGTGATTCGTGTTGAGATACCGGTGCAGGAATCAGGGTTGTACTATTCATCACCACCAAGTCCGTCGCGGACCATGTTAGGGATATACTTGTATCGAGTGTTTGTGCATGTCGAAGAAGTGGTCAATCCATCTATCGAAGTCCTACCGCCGCTGCTGGTGCCAGGGTCCGTCGACGACGTCCATTACAGGAGTCAACACCAAACATTCCCCGTGTTGCTCGGAACGATGGATGGCACAGGGCCTACTCCATCGCGCAACGGAGGCCACTGCTTTTTTGGGAGAAGAGGTAGGCTTGGCTGCCTGGATGTGCTCTAATTTGAGGTAACAATTGAATCTTGTTAGATACTAGTTAAATCTGAGCTATGGGTGTGAAGCACTAATGTGCCAGTACATTTGATTGTGACTTGTGCTATTTTTGTACCTAAACTATTTTTAGAAAGGGTTGTACGTCAACTTAATGTGCTAGCAGAACTTATTGTGTTGTCTATCTGTTTTCTTTGCACATCATTCAAGATATTTCCCCGTCATTGATAAAGACGATGAACTGTTATGTACGAGGTCATTGGTTTAAATATAGCCCTACCCGTAGCGATCCACAGCTTCCACCCTGATTGTGCCGCCTGCGTGAAATTTTTGTATGCAAGTTCAATGTGCTATGATGTTCTATATGATTGTGTCAACTATATAAGTTTTTACTAAGCATCAGCAATGCATATGGCTGATAGATGTATTTACGAGCATCGACCAATGGGTCTCTCTGTCTCTCACACACACACACACACCCACACACACACGCACAAGTGGGACCCGTTGAATTGTTTCTTTGCTCGTGACAGCTTTTAATTAGGTTCCACTGTACTCTAACTTTTTCTTAAGTTATTAATTGAGCTCAGTGACTTCAAAAGGTTGTACAAAATCCTTGTTTGGGCCTTTCCGGCGTCGCTGAATGTGGGCTGAGTAGCCATGTAAAGTTGTACTGTACTACATAAGCCTTTTTTGTGAACATCAGCAATGCAACTGGGCCGATAGTTGTACACAATATCCGGGTCAACTTGTTATTCTCCGCCCTGCTGGGATGCAAATCTTTCCTAGGAGGGATGCATTAGGCTTAACAAGAAAATGGGATTTAAGAAATAATAAATGGGATGTGATTATAAAAACTGGGCAGTAACTATAAAAAAATGCACCAAACAGGTAATTAGTTATAAAAAATTATTATTTTTGGATTTTGAAATTTTAATTTCATTACCTCTTGCGCGTGCAATATTTCGTTGGATTTTTACATAATACAAATTTATTTTGAAATTATATTTAATCTGAGTCGAAATTTCGGGATAAAAATATTTCGGATCCCATCAAAATGTGGGAAATTTTATTGAATTTTGTTTTGAGCGGTTGGTTGAAATTATTAATCGTTGTCCTAGCTAGAAAATGGGTCGTACTTTTAACAAACTATAAATGGGTTGCAGTAAATTCCATTAGAATTCAAAAATGGGCTATACGTTCTTACAAATTGCAAATGGGCTATATGTTCTCTGCCACACACTTGTGGGCCTACTAAGTTGACACACACAAGGCTTTGTCAACTTACAGTCAACACACGGTTCTAGCAGCAGTGGCCGTTGGATGTCCATCCAACGGATGTCGTGTTTCTTCTTCAATCTCGGTTATTCTTGCTTTAGCCGCCCAAAAATGATTTCTCCCCCTGACATCTGGGGCGCACCATTTCGGAGGCTGACCTGTGGGCCTACTAAGTTGACGCGTACCAAGGGCTTTGTCAACTTAGTCAATATAAACGATTCTAGCCGCAGTGACCGTACGATGTCCAGCCAACGGCCGTCGTGCTTCTTCAAACTCTGGTCTTCTTGCTCTAGCCACCCAAATCAGTGCCGACCGTGCTGCCTACTCCTACCTCCTGTGTCCGATTGTGTTGGCACCGCAGGCCATGCTATCCCTCTATAATCACCCACACCTCCTGTTATTATCCAGCGATGTCAGCCTCACACCAGAGCCGAAGCACTCAACCCACGTACTCCCATCCGTGTGGGCATCCACATCCGCGTCTTCCCCGGCTCCGCGTCGTTCCCTTCCTAGGCCTCGCTGTCGTCCACCACCTTGGTTCTCTCGGCGCGGTGTGGTCAACGTGTTCAACGAAGGATAGCCATCGGAAGAAACGAGGGATAGCAATGGGAAGAGGACTTTAGGCGGTTAGGCTGACGGCTGGACCCACCAGCTACATCTTCGAACATAAGGAAGTGCCTCCTTATTACTCACAAAATAAAAATGATTCCTCCCCCCGACAGCTGGGACCGACCATCTATATCTTCACATGCAAGGAAGTGCGTCCTTATTCTCCCTCACCGCTGGGACCCACCCAGTCAAAGCATACGTAGCGTTGTCTGTATGGTAGCGAACGTGTACGTACGTATTGGTCAATCGGTCTCTCTACAAGTATAAACCGTGCCGAGTAAGTAGAGGCATGTGTCATTGTAGAGAACTTGACATAGCAATTCACGCAGCCCCACCTAAGTCCTGTACACGTACGTATAGCCACAAGGCAAAACAAAATAGCCACGTACATACGAGCGGGGTCTCGAGCGCGTATTCACGCACATATACGGACGGCCAGGGCATGTGTACATGGAGAGGCAACGAACGGCACCAACAGCCTCCTATTCATCAAACAGCGAACCGGCTGGGTCAGAACAAAGAAACAATGTCCTGTTCATCAGGAGGCAACCGACTGGGTCGGAAAGCGTCCTATTCAACAGGAGCCAACGGGCTTGGACAGAACAGGCGAAACGTGGTCTGGTATACCGTAGAACAGAGGAAACGACCTAATGTTCGACCGGCCACGGTTGAAATAGGATCCTGTTCATCAAGAGGGGTCTGGCGTACCGCAAAATGGATGAAATAGACTTCTGTTCGCGTGCCTATGGTCGAAACGGGGTCCTGTTGATCGGGAGGGGTGTGGCGTACCGCAAAACGGAGGAAACAGACTTGTGTTGGAGCACCTACGGTCGAAATGGGGTCCTGTTCATCCACTGTGTACCGCCTCACTCCAGCCTCCATGGGCTACTGTTCATCCACGGCTACTATTCATCCAGCCTCCACCGGCTGCTATTCATAGAGCCTCCACGGGGGCCTGTTCATCCACCCCAAATGAGTGTGGTGCGGCGGCCTCCTCGGAGTCCTGTTCATCCAATGGCAATAGCCTACTACCACGGGGTCCTGTTCATCCAACCCCCACCGGGAACTGTTCATCACAACCAACCAACTAGATCGACTCACCACGTCTTGACTCATTCTACGTATCACGCGCACGGTAGCAACAATCATTATTCATCGAGAGGCAACCCAACCCGGGCTGGCTACGTCTCACACGGGGGCTCGATCAGCTTCAGTAAGCAGCAGCAGTGATCGATTGCTCGATTTAGTTAGCAGCAGCAGCGAAGGAATTGCTCGGGTTTAGTTAGCAGTGAATGAATCGCTCGGGTTCAGTAACATGGGATCGCTCCGGGTTCAGTTAGCAAACGCCTCGCACACACACAAATGCGCGTACACGAGAGAAACACGCAAACCACAGTGCATCGATCGGCCCCGACCAACCACCGTAACTGGGAACTCCGCGATATTTTCCTCGCCCTCGCTTCTACCATGATTTTTTCTGTCATGGACGGCCCAAAGAATGTCATGCAGTTGCGTCTCCGGCCCGCCCAGGACGAAAAGCCCATTTTCTTTCATGATTTTTTGTCATAGAAGTAGGATCCCACCACATCTATGATGGTACCGGGTTTTGTCACAATTATCATCATAGAAGTGTCATAAGCATGTCAGGAAAAAAATTCATTTGGCCCAAAATGTCACGGATGTGTCTTTTTTTGTAGTTAGTGCTATGTCCATGGTTCACGATCATGTATTGCATGAAAGTTAAAAAAGATTGAGGACATCAAAAGTATGAAACAATTGCTTGGCTTGTCATCGGGTTTGTGCATGATTTGAATATTTTGTGTGATGAAGATGGAGCATAGCCAGACTATATGATTTTGTAGGGATAAGCTTTCTTTGGCCATGTTATTTTGAGAAGACATAATTGCCTTGTTAGTATGCTTGAAGTATTATTGTCTTTATGTCAATATTAAACTTTTGTTTTGAATCTTACAGATCTGAACATTCATGCCACAATAAAGAAAATTATAAGGATAAATATGTTAGATAACATTCCACATCAAAAAAATCTGTTTTTATCATTTACCTACTCGAGGACGAGTAGGAATTAAGCTTGGGGATGCTTGATATGTCTCCAACGTATCTACAATTTTTTATTGTTCCATGCGGTTATATTATCTGTTTTGGATGTTTTATATGCATTAATATGCTATTTTATATTATTTTTGGCACCAACCTATTAACCTAGAGCCAGTGCCAGTTCCTGTTTTTTCCCTCTTTTTGAGTTTCGCAGAAAAGGAATAACAAACGGATTCCAAACGGAATAAAACCTTTGTGATGATTTTTCTTGGACCGGAAGACAAACATGAGACTTGGAGATGATGTCGGAGGAGCCACGAGGCGGCCACAAGGACGAAGGGCGCGCCAAGAGGGGTAGGGCGTGCCCCCACCCTTGTGGGCCCCTCATGCACCTCCTAGTCTAATTTTTGCGCCTATATATTCCCATATATCCCCAAACAAATAGAGGCATCCATGGAAACACTTTTCCACCGCCGCAACCTTCTGTACCCATGGGATCCCATCTAGGGACCTTTTCCGGCACCCTGCCAGAGGGTGATTCGATCACGGAGGGCTTCTACATCAACTCTATTGCCCTTCCGATGAAGCATGAGTAGCTTACCATAGACCTACGGGTCCATAGCTAGTAGCTAGATGGCTTCTTCTCTCTCTTTAATTCTCAATACCATGTTCTCCTCGAAGTTCTTGGAGATCTATTCGATGTAATACTTTTTTGCGGTATGTTTGCTGAGATCCGATGAATGGTGGATTTATGATCAACTTATCTATGAATATTATTTGAATCTTCTCTGAATTCTAATATGCATGATTTGATATCTTTGTAATTCTCTTCGAACTATTGGTTTGGTTTGTCCAACTAGATTGGTTTTTCTTGCAATGGGAGAAGTGCTTAGCTTTGGGTTCAATCTTGCGGTGTCCTTTCCCAGTGACAGTAGGGGAAGCAAGACACGTATTGTATTGTTGCCATCAAGGATAAAAAGATGAGGTTTTCATCATATTGCTTGAGTTAATTCCTCTACATCATGTCATCTTACTTAATGCATTACTCCGTTCTTTATGAACTTAATACTCTAGATGCATCCTGGATAGCGGTCGATGTGTGGAGTAATAGTAGTAGATGCAGAATCGTTTCGGTCTACTTGACACGGACGTGATGCCTATATTCATGATCAATGCCTTAGATATCGTCATAACTTTGCGCTTTTCTATCAATTGCCCGACAGTAATTTGTTCACGCACCATATTATTTACTGTCTTGAGAGAAGCCTCTAGTGAAACCTATGGCCCTCAGGTCTATTTTCCATCATATAAGTTTCCGATCTACAATATTAGTTTCTGATTTACGCTTTTTGAGATCTTTTGCTTTCCAATCTATAAAACAAAAATACCAAAAATATTTACTTTACCGTTTATCTATCTCTATCAGATCTCACTTTTGCAAGTAACCCTGAAGGGATTGACAACCCCTTTATCGCGTTGGGTGCAAGTTGTTTGATTGCTTGTGCAGGTATTTGGTGACTTGTGCGTTGTCTGCTACTGGATTGATACCATGGTTCTCAAACTAAGGGAAATACTTATCTCTACTTTGCTGCATCACCCTTTCCTCTTCAAGGGAAAAACCAATGCAAGCTCAAGAAGTAGCATCCCTTGCCCTCGACCCCACGCCTCCCCCGACTGCACACCTTCTGGCAGGCCTCCTCCACCTCCACCAACGCCGGCTTCCAGCTCCCCCACTCCGGTGAGCCCCCTCTCACTCTCTTTTTTTTCAAAATTTTCTCTGTTAATTATAGTTAGTTTACTTAGTGTAGTTAGAGTAGTTTAGTTAGTGTAGTGTAGTGTACTTTAGTTTAGTTAGTGCTTTTTACTTAGTGTAGCTTGGTTAGTTAGTGTAGTGTAGTTTAGTTAGTGTAGTTTAGTTAGTGTAGTGTAGTTTAGTTAGTTTAGTATAGTTTAATTAATCTAGTTTAGTTGTAGTTACTTAGTGTTCTATTTTAGTGTAGTTTAGTTAGTGTTCGAGGGTCGCCGAGGGGTCGAGGGTCAGGGCAGAGGGTCGAGGATCGCCGGTCGCCGAGGGGATAGATGGTGGAGCCAGTGGGGCCCACCGGTCCTGGCTCCATTGCCTAGGCCGAGAATCCCCTGGTCTGAGTGTTGACCCATCAACATACCTGAGGGCGCCCGAGGACGAGCGGGTTAGGGGTTCCTCGCCATCGATGCAACCCTAACTGATGGCTATTTAGGTTATGAAGTGTCAATGCGCGAGATACATGTGGCGGTCGGCGTCGAACACTACATCCACGTCCCGCAAGTGACGCCGACGCCCGGCCTCCCACAACAAAAGTTCTCGAGGCCGATGGCGGTCGAGCACCTTGGAAAATTTGTCTTGCAGTCTCTGCGATGAGGATTAAAAGCCAACTTTTGAAACTTGAAACACCCAAACTGACTCATGACAAAAAATCAAAGAGTAGAACGAGAAACTAAAGACAAAACAATCCGTCGTGAGAGGTTGTGCAACTAGGATGATATTTTGTGATAGCTTTTTTAACGAATTTGAGAGGATGATGGTGAAGAACTCGAAAGCCATTGGTGTCTTTCGACTTCTTCGCCATCATCCTCTCCAATTCATTAAAAAAGCTGGTATCGAAAATCATCCTAGTTGTACAACCTCTCACTATGTACTATTTCGTCTTCTGTTTCTCTTTCTACGCCCTGATTTTTTGTCAGATTGGTTGTTTGAAGTTTCAAAACTTGACTTTTAGTCCTCATTGCCGAGGGGTCGACGGTTGCCGAGGGGTCGAGGGTTGAGGGTCGAGGATTGTCGAGGGGTCCAGGGTCGTCGAGGGGTCCAGGGTCAAGGATCGTCGAGGGATCGAGTGATGCAGAGCATCCTATGGTCATCCCCATGGACCTACCATCGTCTCACCAAGTGCCAAGAGGACCTATGACACCTGCATGATCTAGAGCTCAAAACACCGAAGTGGCTTCCTTCCTTAGTGATATCACATATGATCCACTCGAGACATGGCTACTACCTAAGTCCGGAATGTTGTGCATGATTAGGTACCAAGAGGACCCACCCGAAGATGCACGTGAAGACGGACAAGTCCCCAAGTTTACGGACGAAGAAAACCAACGGAAGGAGTCAAGAACAGTTCCCAGGACCCGGACATCCGGCCATGACCCCGGACATCCGGCCCCTGGAGCATCACCCACAGCAGCCACCCAGCCGCCAGGTACCTACAGGCCCCGTACATCCGTCCACAGCCTGGACATCCAGCCCGAAGCCCGGAAATCCCGCACCCTCTATCCAAAGAGCACCGAGGCCAACCCCGATAGCCCAGACATCCGGACCACCAGCCCAGACATCCGGCTCCTCGGGAAGGCCTGAACATCCGGCCCGACGCCCGGACGTCCGGCCCCGTCTGTCCGGGCAACGTAAAGGGCCAAGGCCCATATACCCCTTCGCCCACCTAGACTATATATACTCCTCCTCCCTCTTTCTAGGGTTAGCAAAGTAGTAGCTCATTAGAGAAGCTTTGCTCTCCACTTGATCCCATGCTCCATAATAGTTCACGACCTCTACGGAGAAGATCCGCCAAGTGGATTCAAGTCCCCTAACATGAAGACCTCAAGACCTCCGTACGAAGAAGAACGTGTTACATATGTATCGTCCTTTGTTGGATTCAAATAGTGTATTGCCTTGTGTTGCAAGAATCTAGCATATGTGTGACCAAATCTTGTTGGTTTGTGTGATTCTCTCGTGTTTGCCCCTCGTGTTCTTCGCGGCATCCGCTCTTTTCGTGAAATATCGGGCATCTAGGGTTCCACCATACATCATCTTGGTATCATGAGCCACGTTGATCACGATTTCGGAGCCTCCCCTCTTCGTTTTCTAGCCTTGTTTTGTTGATTTTGTCCCAAATTCGAAAATTCCCCACAAAAATAGGCCCCCCAATTTTTTTTGTGATTTGTTGGTGTGATGAAGTTTTTTTTGGATTTGATCCATCGATTTCATGTGTAGCAGGTAGATCTAGCTTTCCCCCATCTTTTCCATAATTTCCATCCACAAAATCTCTCGAATTTTTCCCTGGAATTTCCAATTCCCCTTGAGTTCATCAAGTTCATCCACGGATCCTGAGCCTGGACATCCGGCCCGACCCCGGACATCCGGCCAGCAAGCCCAGACATCCGGCCCCTGACAGCATCATTTCCATCCACCATCCGTTTTCCCGCCTAACTTTCACCAAATTTTGCTCCAGTGCCGACATATACTTCCGCACACCACCATCCCTTCCACATACCACTACCCGTTGAGGCAACCACTATCGCTTACTCGCTATCAACTCCGACAATTTTGACGCGTTTGCTTTGAGAATTTGAGCTGCAGTTTCTGTTCCCTAATGTGTTTCGACTACTTAGGGATGGTTCAATATCAACATCACCGCTGCTCATCTTTGCCCCGTACTCGTCATCGACAATGCCCACTTCACCGTCATCCGTCCTTGAATACACACGAGTAACCCTCGACAATAATCTCGATGACATCTTGCTCTACTCCTTGCCATTACATTGATAACCACCATAGCCCAATTTTGTGTATCTTGCCTATCGAGACTAGCCCTTGAGTGTTGCCGGCAATGTCACTTGTGCACATTAGTGGTTATACTTCCCATAGCATACTTACCATATCATGTTGGTACATATCTTGGTATCATCTTTTGTGTCACAAAGTTGTCATCGCATACACAATTGCTATCTTGGTTCATGAAGTTTTGCATGAGAAAATAGCTCGAAAGAGAAAGAGCCAAACAAGATTTTAAGCAAAAGGGAAAGATAGAGCTAATAAGCAAGAACCATAGCATAATACTACATTAAGATTTTCATACTCGATCATCTTGGATCATATCATTGGATCACCATACATATAGCATACTTGGGATAGAAGTCGTTGCATATTTGCTTAGTAGGTTGTGCACAAGTTTCGTATCCGCCTATTGTGCAATCGTGCCAGCGTCTCTCTAGAGTTGTGCAACAAGAGCATTTTCCATGGATTCCACATTTTCCGCTCATTTTTGGTTTGCACAACCCCATTTATTTATCCGTGTGTGTGTTTCCGTGTACGATATCTTGCTAGTGGTCTACTTGTTGCATTGGCAAATTTGTGAATCTCTTCCAACATTATTGAAGCTCACTAACAATTGCACCAAATTTTGTGCCACCATCCTAACCGAGCTCCTCCATAAGATTTTACTTGTGTATATGTGAGAACCGACAAGAATTGGTACCCATTGTGCTATTTCCTTGTTACACATTTGAGTGACCATTGATCCATCTTCAACATCGGTCAAGGTACATTTGGTATAAGTTCTTCTCTTTCTCCCACTCACATATTTGCTTGGAATGATGGATAGGCCAAGTTCTTCTACCAATCCACTCTTCCTAGAGCAAAACGACAACCCAAAAAACTACGTCACCAAGCTCCACCTATTTGGCACACAACGAGCTTTGCATCAAGAACAACAAGCAATGAGCAACCGCATCGGCAACCTCGCCACCGACTTGCGACTCTCCGAGCAACGTACAAGAGAATGCTTCAACAACGTGCACTCCACGACACAAGCCGCGACATTGCTGCATGAAACCGCCATTGGCGCGATCAAGAAGAAGCACTTCGCGATGAAGTTCAAGAGAGGATTTATCAATCGTCAAGTTCCTCAAGCTGCTCCACAAGCTCGAAAAGCTCCTACACAAGCTCAACAAGAACCTCAAGTTCACCAAGAGCAAGAAGAAAACGGAAATCCTCCACGACAAGAGCAACATTAGGTTGACAATCCTCCATGACAAGGACGTCATCATCCCCGACCCTAACACAATGAAGAGCAATGCTACGACAAGCTAAAATTCACCAAGACCAAGTTTTCCGGAAGCAATTATCCCGAAGAGTACCTTTCATGGGCATTGAAGGTTGAAAAAATCTTCTGTTTGCACAACTATGAGGAAGAGAAGAAGATCGCGATGGCATCCCTTGAGTTTCAACATTACGTCCTCATTTGGTGGGGACAAGTCATTGAGTGCCGAGAGGCGAGAGGTGAACCACCCATCACAACTTGGGCGCAAATGAAGGATGTCATGAGAGCACGTTTCATGCCAACCTACTACAACCATGACCTCTTTAAGAAACTGCAACTTCTCAAGCAAGGAACAAAGAGATTTGAAGAGTGCTACAAGGAAATGGAGATTGCCATGATAGGAGCCAATGTCACGGAAGATGATGAACAAACTATGGCACCTTTCTTGAATGGACTCAATCATCCTATCAAGAAGATCGCCAACTTCCAACCATACTCGAACCTCATCGAGCTAGTGCATCAAGCTACCAAAGAGGAATGTCAAGGGCAAGATGACTTCAAGTATGCCAAGTTCTCATCCAAGTCCTATGGCTTCTCCAACACCCAAGCGTCAATGACTCCAACACCTTCTACCTCAACCAAGCCATCTACAAGCAACGACGACAAGTCAAGTTACAAGAAAAATTCGACAATCTACAAGCACGTAAAGACGGACAAGTCAAGGACGAAGTGAACCAACAGAAGGAGTCAAGAACAGCTCCGAGGACCCGGACATCCGACCATGACCCCGGACATCCGCCCCCCAGAGCATCGCCCACAACAGCCGCCCAGCTTCCAAGTACATACAGGCGCCGGACATCTGGCCACAGCCCGGACATCTGGCCCAGCCTGGACATCCGGCCCGAAGCCCAAAAATCCAGCACCCTATATCTAGAGAGCACCATTGCCGACCCCGCCAGCCCGAACATCGAGACCCCCAGCCTGGACATCCGGCTCCTCGGGAAGGCGCGGACATCCAGCCCGACGCCCGGACGTCTGACCCCATCTGTCTGTGCACAGTAAAGGGCCAAGGCCCATGTACCCATTTTCCCACCTAGACTATATATACTCCTCCCCCTCCCTCTTTCTAGGGTAAGCAAAGTAGTAGCTCATTAGAGAAGCTTTGCTATCCACTTGATCCCCTTCTCCTTATGAGTTCACAACCTCTACGGAGAAGATCCCCCATGTGGATTCAAGACCCCTAACGGGAAGACCTCAAGACCTCCTCACGGAGAAGAACGTGTTCCCTATGTATCGTCCTTTATTGGATTCAGATCGTGTATCGCCTTGTGTTTCGAGGATCTAGCATATGTTTGACCAAATCTTATTGGTTTGAGTGATTCGCTCGTGTTTCCCCTGCTTGATTTCTCCTTGTGTTCTTTGTGTTCTTTGTGGGATCCACTCCTTTTGTGAAAGATCGGGCATCTAGGGTTCTACCCTACATCATCGACGGTCGAGGGGTAAGGTGGTCGAGGATCGAGGGGTCAAGGGTCCCCGAGTGGTTGAGGGTCCCTGAGGGGCCGAGGGTCGCTGAGGGGATGAGGGTCGATGGTCGCCGAGTGGTCGAGGGTCACCGTGGGGTCGAGGGTTGCTGAGGGTCCCCGAGTGGCCGAGGGTCATCGAGGGGTCGAGGGTCGTCGAGGGGTCGACGATCGAGGGGTCGATGGTCGAGGGTCACCCAGTGGTGGAGGGTCGGCATGGGGTCGAGGGTCGAGGGTTACCCAGTGGTCGAGGGTCGCCGAGGGATCGAGGATTGAAGGGTTGAGGGTTGAGGGTCCCCGAGTGGTCAAGGGTCACCCTGTGGTCGAGGGTCGCCGAGGTGTCGAGGGTAGCCGAGGGTCGAGGGGTTGACGGTTGAGGGTCCAGGGGTCGAGGGTCGAGGAGGGGTCGAGTTTATGATAGGTATTCAATTTTTTTATGTTGTACTTGATGATGATACACTTCAACTATATGCATATTATTATTCATGTTGGTATTAATTTTTTTATGTTGTACTAATTATGTTTACTCTATGTCATGGTAGGTGTTGAAAGTTGGTGGGCGCGGGTTGGGAGTGCTCTGACTCCTTCTTTGTCGGTGCGTGGTGGGAGGGGTATTTCCATTCCACCCAGACTCTCTGGAGAGTGTTGGTCGACAGTATGAAGACATTGGTCGGTGCTTCTTCGTCGGCGTCGTTGCCCACCGGGGGAGGAGGTTGGGGAGGGAAGAAGAGAGGAGGTCGGGGAGGATGTGGCAGTGGGAGAGCTAGGCAAGATCCTATGCCTTCCTCGCCACCACCCCTAGCTGATTCAGCCGAGCACAAGACTGCTAGCATGGACACATCTGAGGAGGAGGCTACGCGGACCCTGGTCCACGAGCCTTGGGTTAACGGGACTTCCGCCCACGAGACTTGGCCCCACGAGACACCGTCTCAAGAGACGTCCTGATGGGGTACCTGGACGGGTCCGCCTAAGGGGCTGAGTGGCCATGCTGATGATGGCGGAGAACTGACTGACAGCGAGGGCGAGGTGGTTGAGGGGGGCACTGTCTACCAGCGTGGTTGTACACGGCTACCGCCCGTGCTGGCGACCCGCGAGCAGAGGTGGTTGATTTTCCCTGATGGGGAGAGGTAAGTGCATTTACTCTTTTTGTACCATTTGCCTTCAAGTTTCTTCAAATATCTAATGTGTTGGCCTTGTCATACTGCAGGGGTTGGCACCAGGCTGATGCTGTGCCTAGTCTCAACTCCGTCCTTGGTGTGCTTTGCCGGCAAAACTTCCTAGGGTTTGTCACGTTGCCGGGTGAGGGTCAGTTCCAAAGCTAGGATTGAGATGGGAGCACTACTTGACTGCCCCAGCCCCACCGGAGGTGATGGTCGATGGTGTCTTGTGCCACACGTGGGCAGGGATGGTGATAAAAAACTTTTGGTAATTTCTCCTTTACACAATTAAAAATCTTCAAATAGCTAGTTATTGTACTAATTAATGTTGTCCCATTTGATCACAGACCTTCTACAGGTGTGAGGAGGGATACGAGGAGGCTGCGGCAAAGGTTATCGATGCTGAGTGCAGGCGCCTACTACAAAACTTACGGCACGAGGCTCGGGTGCAGGCTATTCGAGACTACTATGCCTCGCGTGGTATTAAAAAGCACAAGCCGGTGTGACGCGATAAGTTTCTGAAGAAGGAGCAGTACATGACAGTAATTACCTATTCTTAAGGCCTTGTACTTAGTTTCCTTGATTTGATTCGTAGGCATAGCGCTCAAGTACGTTTCTCTTTACTAACTTAGGTGCCCCGAGATGGTGTGCAGATCAGATGGATTTTTGGGAGGTTTTGGTCGATGAGTGGTGCTGAACAGAATGGCGTGTCTAGCACAACAATGCCAAGGAAAAGCGTGCCCAAATGGAAGGTGTGCCACACCATCAAGGCAGTGCCAGCTTATTTCAGTTCGGGCGGAACTGGGTATGTGATTTTCTTGATGATTCATACAATTCATTCTTCATGCTAGCTTGAGACATTTAATTACTAATTTACTTTGTTCCTCTCTTTCAGGCAAAACACAATAAGGCGGAGGCGCCAGAGGTGTACGACCTCTATGCCATGGCCCATACTGGGTCGTACAAGAAGGTCAAGGTAGTCGAGCCATCTGACCTCAATAATCCAAAGAACTTCACCAATATCTCCTCCCACAAAAAACTTGTGAAGTACAGAGATGAGGGAAGGCGAGGAAAGGGGAGTACTTGAACCTGAGCCAGCAGTTCGATCCAGAGCTCGTGATGATATCTGGTGGCGGGAGGTCCAATGGCTTGATAGCTATTGGAGATGGACTTATTTGTTGTCCCTCCACTCTCCCGGAGATCAAGGTCCGCCAGTCGAGCTACGTTCCTGAGTTGAGGCCTCGTCAACAACCAGTCGAGCTTGCCTTCGAGGTTAGTTATACAGACTTAGCTATCTTTCCTACATTATGATTACAATGCTAACGAGGAATGGTTTTGCAGGCTGCTCTTTAGAGTGAGAAAGATAGAACCCAAGCGCTTATGGCGGAGAGGGACCGGCAGGCAGAGGAGAAGCAGCGGGAGTCGGAGGAGAAGATGGCAAGGATGTTGGAGGAGGAGAGGGCACAAAATGACATGCATAACCGGGCCATGTACGAGCTCCTTCTGGTAAGTTTCTTCTGCATATTAGCCAAATCATTCACGTAATGTTCGTTTCATTACTGACTAGTATGACTGACCCGTTAAAACAAAATGTGCAGTCTGTGTGCCAGAAGGCCAGGCAGACCCCTCCGCTGATGCCAAAGATTGCTCCAGGGATCACGATGAGTTTAATTTGAATGGTCATTAGTTACTAGTATTAACATTTGCTATCGATACATTGCAAATGATCTTTGGTGTAGCGTACCGCCAGAGAAGCATCACACGATCCTTCTCCAAGTCGTATCGGCACTAGCCACACCAGTGCTTCACCTCCGTGATGGCGGTAAGTTTTCTCTAATGTTTTGCTTAACAAATGCATAATGACCTAGACTAAGCTTTATTTCCTCCAATATGCTTACCATAATTACCTACACTTAGCTTATTTTCCTCCAAAATGACATAATAAGCTTAGTTAGCTTCAAAATGATCCATTTTACCTTAGTTATCTCTAAAACAATCTATACTTAGCTTTGTTTCCTCCAAAATGACCTAAGTTAGCTCTAATATTCTAAGTTATCTCTAATATGCTTAGTTACCTAGGTTTTCTCAATAATGACATACACTTAGCTTACTTATGTAAAAAAAGGCATAATTAGCTTACTTAGGTTTGAAATGGCATAACAACCTTGGTAACCTCATATATGTCATATAATTAGCTTATTTTCCTCGAAAATGACATAATAAGCTTAATTAGCTCCAAAATGATCAATTTTACCCAGGTTAGCTCCAAAATGACCTAAGTTAGCTCTAATATGCTAAATTAGCTCTAATATGCCTAGTTACCTAGGTTAGCTCAACAAATACCTATACTTAGCTTACTTATGTCAAAAATGGCAAAATATGCTTAGTTAACTAAAAATGGCATAATTACCTAGGTTAGCTCAATAATGATCTATTTTACCTAAGTTAGCTCCAAAATGATCCATTTTACCTAGGTTAGCTTCAAAATGATTCATTTTACCTATGTTAGCTCCAAAATGATCTGTTACCTAAGTTAGCTCCAAAATGATCTGTTTTACCTAAGTTAGTTCCAAATTGATCCATTTTAGCTAGGTTAGCTCCAAAATGATCCATTTTAGCTAGGTTAGCTTGCAAATGATCCATTTATTTAGGTTAGCTCATAAATGTCATTTTTACGTAGGTTATCTCCAAAATGACCCATTTTAGCTAATTTAGCTCCAAAATGATCCATTTTGCCTAAGTTAGCTCATAAATGTCATTTTTAACTAAGTTAGCTCATAAATGTCATATACTTCTTCTTCTTCATTTTCTTCTTCTCTTCTTCTTCTTTTTATTCTTCTTCTTCTTCTAAATTTTTTGTTTCCTATTTTGCAGATTTTTCATTAACTTCACAAAAGCTTTGCATTGATGGATGGCTTGTTTTACCTTTCTGTTTTCATTTTCGAACAATGTGGAACTTGCGTTGTGGCACAATAATATGTATATATGGATGAACTATGTATGTTTAACTTGCTATGTATTTGGATATGTCATATGTATGTGCAACTTGCAATCTATGTGTTTGGTGTGAAAAATTTATATATGTTTGCTGTGAAATATCATATATTTGTTCTGAAAAGCCGTCTGCCACCGACGGCAAAGGGGCCTTTGTCGTCTGCCACAGACAGCAAAGTGGCCACGTTTCAGCAACCTGTGCAATCTGGGAGCTATACCATTTGGTTACTTTGATGTCGGTGGCATACGACAAAGGCTGTGGGAGTTTGCCGTCCGCTGGCAGACGACGAAGGCTGGGGAGGGCATGATGCGCGGCTGATGTTAGACAACGGACGGCAAATGGAATGGCATGTTTATCCTCCGATGGTAGATGGCAAAGCCTCCCGTTAGCTACATAAAGTGGCTAACACCTGTTATTTGTCATCCAACTTCTTTGCCCTCTGACACCGATGGCAAATGTTCTTTGTCGTCCGCTTTGAGGAAGCAGATGACAAGGAACCTATTTACCATAGCTTTCTTTGCCGAGAACCTTTGTCGTCGGTGGCAGACGACAAAGAGGTTTGTCGTCCGTTTTTGGGTCCTTTGTTGTCTGCATGGTAAAAAACAAAGAAGCTGAGTCCTGTAGTGTCATTAGTTTTTGTTCCTTAGTAGGAGGTGCTTCTACTTCTACTTCTGGTTCTTACTCCTCTTCCTCCTCAACCATCATCATGGATGATCTGCCAATCACTCTAACAGTAGTCTTCCTTGTCCTCTTCTTCTTGCTGGCATCACCTTAAACACCACTCGGCTCCTCAATTGTGAAAGTCATTATCTATTATGGAGATGAGTATTTTCGAGGTTTTGACATTGGAACTCTCTTGACAAAAGTCCTTTCCTTGGCACCTAGCTTAGTACTAGCAGCTGAGCGATACTCTTTTCTAAGTATTGCCTTCTTCTTGGAAGTGGCCTCATCAGCAACAACATAATTATCCTCAATGTCTCAGGTTCTCTGCTTCTTCGTTCTTATGGCAACTTGTGGCAAGTTGCTTGGAGTGCTCTTGCTACCCTCATCATAACTCTCATTGGGACTAGAGCCCTCACCGAGCTCAACATTGTGTTCAGACTAGTTCTGGCTATCACTGGCACTTGACATCTTGCAAAGCTGACCCTATGAATAGATGGGTATGTGCAGAATGGATGAGTTATCACAAAAAGTAGAGAGTTTTCTAGTTCAAACTTTAGTTTTAGATTTTCACAAAAAGCATTTCGGAGCTACCGAGTTGATCATTTCGGTGATACCGAAGCACTCACGGAGCCTAAACACACCATTTCGGTTGGACCGAGTTGTGGTTCAGCGTCTCTGAGATGCTAGGCTTTCACCAAAAGTTTACTTTCAGTCTCACTGATTAGTACATTTTGGTGGAACCTATCGGATTCAGGGCTCCATAGACCTAAGAAGGTTTGAACTCTAGGGCGTGTGCGAAGATCCCAACCAGCTCAAGTCTCACGCTCACCACCCTACGGGCTAGACTCGTCGAGTATGCGCAAGCGGAAAAGAAGATGAACACAGCTGTTTTACCCAGGTTCGGGCCACCTTGCGGTTTAAAACCCTACTCCTGCTTTGTGGTGGATTGGCCTCCCAAGAAGACTGAAGATGAACTAGTATAGTTGATGAGCAGCCTTGCGAGGGCTCAGGAAGTGAGGGTGGAATGGATTTGATCCATTTCTATGGTGGAGGCTAACCTATATTTATAGTGGCGTTGGTCCTCTTCCCTCGAAACTTAGGCGGGAAGAGATCCCACAACGGCCAATTTGAAAGGGGACAAGCAGTACATCTTATCCTGGTGAAAGGTGGTCTTTGCTTGCAAAGCTTCTGGCCATGATGCAGCAGTGGGCTCAGCAATGACATCCGTCCTGCCGAGCTCGCGGTCTTGGTCTTGTTGCACCGGAATGGAAACCTTTGGGGGATTCCATGGGAACCCGTGTTTTCCTTGTCTCATTAGCACCAAATAGGAAACTGCCTCTGAGGGAATCCTAGATTAGGGGGTCTCCGGACAGCCGGACTATATCCTTTAGCCGGACTGTTGGACTATGAAGATACAAGATTGAAGACTTCGTCCCGTGTCCGGATGGGACTCTCCTTGGCGTGGAAGGCAAGCTTGGAAATACGGATATGTAGATCTCCTCCCTTGTAACTGACTTTGTGTAACCCTAGCCTGTCCGGTGTCTATATAAACCGGAGGGTTTAGTCCGTAGGATATTATACAATCATACCATAGGCTAGCTTCTAGGGTTTAGCCTCTACGATCTCGTGGTAGATCAACTCTTGTAATACTCATATCATCAAGATCAATCAAGCAGGACGTAGGGTATTACCTCCATCGAGAGGGCCCGAACCTGGGTAAACATCGTGTCCCTGCCTCCTGTTACCATCCGCCT
Source organism: Triticum urartu (assembly GCF_003073215.2). Taxonomy (NCBI): domain Eukaryota; kingdom Viridiplantae; phylum Streptophyta; class Magnoliopsida; order Poales; family Poaceae; genus Triticum; species Triticum urartu. Next base: position 26,143 of record NW_024120262.1, read on the forward strand.
TAGACGCACAGTTCGGGACCCCCTACCCGAGATCCGCCGGTTTTGACACTGACATTGGTGCTTTCATTGAGAGTTCCACTGTGCCATCACCGTAAGTGTTGATGGCTCCTTCGATCATCGGTAACGATGCGGTCCAGGGTGAGGTTTTCCTCCCCGGACAGATCTTCGTATTTGGCGGCTTCGCACTGCGGGCCAACTCGCTTGGCTATCTGGAGCAGATCGAGAGCAGTGCCCCTCGCCATCAGGTCAGGTTCGGAAACTTAAACTACAATGCCGACATCCACAGAGACTTGATCTTCGACGGATTCGAGCCCATGTCAGGTGCGCCGCACGATCATGACGAGCATGATTTAGCTCTGCCGTCGGGCAGTGTTCGGGAGATCACACCTGCAACTACTCCAGCCTTCAATCCGGAGCAAATTGCGCCATCCGAGGATGGGTGGATAGACCCCGCCATGGAGGCCGCACTCTCAGTGGCGATAGAGTCGGATACTGACTTGACCCCTTACGAGAGCCGTGTTGCCGAACCATTGGATTCGTCCCCAGCCACGGGCTCTGAACCGCCTGCATCCGTGCCCATTGAATCCGATTGGGCACCGATCATGGAGTTTACCTCCGCAGATAGCACTCGCCTTGCGGCGATGTGCTAAATTCATTAAGGTCCCTCTCTTTGTCAGGAGAACCTTGGCCGAACTATGTCCGGCTAGAATGGGATGCGGACGACAAAGAAATTCGCTGCCCACCCACCACCCACTTAGTAGCCTCTGTCGACGAATTAACCGATAGGTTCGATTTTGACTCCAAAGACATTGACGGCATGGACGACGATGCAGGAGAGGAACAGGAACCAGTGCCCACAGAGCGCTGGACAGCCACCCCATCATATGATATATACATGGTGGACACCCCCAAAGAAGGCAATGGCGACGAGATAGCTGAGGATGACCCCTCCAAGAAGCAACCCAAGCGCCGACGTCAGTGGCGCCGCTCTAAGTCCCACCATAGCAAAAACAACGATAACAGCGCAAGAGCAAATACCACCCCAGTCGACTCCAGAGGAAACGACGACCATATTGACCCAGCAGCAGAGCTCGACGAAACTGCAAATGGCGAACATAGTATGGATCCGATATCCGAACACGGCGACGCCGAGGATAAAGCGCATCAACCTCTCTCCGGGGAGGAAAACAGTCCGGACAAAGATGCACACATCATTGCAGAAAGGCACTCGGAACAAGAGAACCTCCGCAAAAGGCTTATTGCCACAGCGAGGAGTCTGAAGAAGCAGAAGCAAAGGCTTAAGGCCGCACAAAATATGCTCAGCTGCAGATGGAACAAAGTGCTCGACAACAAAGAAAAGTACGATGGAAGTTACCACACAAAGAGCTATCCAAAGCGCAAGGTCCTGCCTGAATTCGACGATGAGACCTTAGAGCCCACACAGCCGAAAAATAAAACGGCCAACCGGCCGGATCAACCACCTTGTGGCCACGATAGAGTGGCTAACAAGGCCGCACATAAGTCAATACACAATCTATGTAAAGACTTGCTCCCAAAATCCAATATGACTAGATCCATCTATGGATCTAGGAAGCGTGCTCCGGCACAAAATCAAAACCGAATACTACAACCGTCCGAACGCCATGATACATCCAAATACAGGGGTGCCGCACACCCCCTATGTTTCACCGATGAGGTGCTGGACCACGAATTTCTAGAAGGATTCAAACCAGTGAACATAGAGGCGTACGACGGGACCACAGACCCTGGGGTCTGGATTGAGGACTTTATCCTCCATATCCATATGGCTCACGGAGACGATCTCCACGCCATCAAGTACTTTCCCCTCAAGCTTAAAGGACTAGCTCGGCACTGGCTTAAAAGCCTCCCCGAAAAATCAATTGGAAGTTGGGAGGAGCTCGAGGATGCTTTTCGGTCTAATTTTCAAGGGACCTATGTCCGACCTCCGGATGCAGATGATTTAAGTCATATAATTCAATAGCCTGGAGAGTCATCCCGAAAGCTTTGGAACAGGTCTCTCACTAAGAAGAACCAAATCGTCACGCCGAAGCCTTAGCAGCTTTCAAGGACAGCGTTCGAGGCGAATGGCTCGCCAGACACCTCGGCCAAGAAAAACCGAGAACAATGGCAGCCCTGACAAGCCTCATGACCCGCTTTTGCGCGGGCGAAGATAGCTGGTTAGCCCACAGTAGCACCAGCGATCCCAGCACATCCGAAGTCAGGGATGGCAATGGAAAACCACGACGCAATGAAAGCAAGCATCAAAATAAAGAATATAGCCCAGATAATACGGCAGTAAACGCCGGATTCAGGGGCTCTCGACCAGGTCAACAGAAAAAGCCTTTCAAAGGCAATAGAGATGGACCGTCCAGCCTAAACAAGATTCTAGACAAACTATGTCAGATTCATGGCACCCCCGATAAACCTGCAAATCACATCCACATAGAATGATGGGTCTTCAAGCAGGCCGGTAAGCTAAACGCCGAACAAAAGGGGAGGGAGACACCAAGCGAAGACGAGGACGAACCTCGCCAGCAAAGCACTGGAGGACAGAAAAAATTCCCACTAGAGGTTAAAACAGTAAACACGATCCACGTGACGAAGAAGAGAAGCAAACATGCACTCCGAGACATACGCGCCGTAGAGCCTGTCACCCCTAAGTTCAACCCCTGGCTGGCCTGCTCGATCACTTTTGATCGCAGGGATCACCCGACAAGCATCCGGCACGAAGGATTGGCTGCCTTGGTGTTAGACCCAATAGTAAATGGATACCATCTCACACGTGTCCTTATGGACGGCGGTAGCAGTCTTAATCTGATATATCAGGACACAGTCCGCGAAATGGGGATAGACCCGACAAAAATCAGCCACAGTAATACTACCTTCAAGGGTGTAATACCAGGCCCAGAGGCCCACTCCATGGGCTCTCTAATACTAGAGGTTGTATTCAGTTCATCCGACAACTACCAAGGTGAGAAGTTAGACTTCGACATTGCTCCATTCCGAGGCGGCTATCAAGCACTACTCGGAAGAACAGCTTTCGCTCGTTTTAATGCGGTACCACATTACGCTTCTCTTAAGCTTAAGATGACGGGTCCACATGGCACCATCACAGTTAGTGGAAATATCGAGCGTTCTCTACGTGCGGAAGAACGTGCGGCGACTTTAACAGCCGAGCACTAGACGGCCTCACCAACCAGAATAAATGCCAGGTCGTCAAGACCGCGGACACGGTTAGGCGAGTCTGGCGCATCACTAGATATACCTGAGATTGGTTTGATGGTTAAACCCTCATAGACGGTACCAGGGGCTTCCCGCGTGTAATCAGGGCTAGTTCAACTCAACTTGACTTATCTTGAATTTTAATGGTTTATCGAGAATAACCAATTTATTTATTTTTATTTATTTTTTGGCACGACAACTTTCACCTAAGTTCTTCTCTTTCACCTAACTTGGCACGACAACTTCAACAGGACACGACACAATGGAGACACAGGCGCAGACGTGCAGCAGGGACCCGCTCAAAGGTTTCTTTTCAGATTAAGACCCTGCGTAAACCTTTTTTACTATCTCTTGTTGATCACATCCTCCAGATACTCAATACAACCGAGAAGGATGCTGGCGTTATTGGCATTTCGCCACGTCAGAATATTGCATGTATCTGGACACACGGGGTTTCTTATTAAGGGCATTGTTCAGCCCAGAATATGTTATAAAGACCGAGTACCTTAGGGGGTGTTTGGCGTCGCGAGTTTGGCCTTATATGCATCAGCTCCGAATCATGTCTTTGGTCAAATGTTAGGTTTGCCCGGCTGCCGTGTTTTTCTACCTTACGTTCTGCTCTATTTGGCTAAGTTGGCACCGAGAGAACTACTGCGATTGTTCCCTGGTTCTCCGGATGAGCACCTCAGTAGAGAAAGCCGAAAACTAACTATCATGATAAAGCGCGAGACTAGTCAACCACTCGATGACTTAGCGGAATCTTCGGGATTCCTCCGCATTAACAATGGGCCGTTTCCTGGTCATGTACGTACGTGCACCGTATTCGGACGAGCGCGGAGGTACCAGGGGGTATATAGTAGTCCCACCGTCAAACTCCTATGGCTAAGTGAAAGTGTTAAAGCAATATAGTCTGATTGCCTCGTTCACTGTGCTACCACCTCCTTAATGGACCAAGACGTGGGATCAAGTGTGAATACGCGTTTTTTGCGAACACCACCGCATTATATGCGTGGGGGCTGAAGCCGACGACTACAAACTTTCAGGTTATATACATATATGCATAAACAGCCGCATAGGAGGCATCATAGTACTTTCAGACAAAAGTATAAACACAACCTTTATAATTCAATAAAACATTGTTTTTTACAATGGGGATACATGTCACTTGAACATAATATTCTTCGAGCACTGAGCCTCTATTGAACGAGCGCCTTCAAGGACTTCTTCAAAGTAGTGCTCGGCAGGTACTTGGCCTACTGCCGAACTCTGGAATGCAATTGCGGTGGCCTCCATCTCTGCCCAGTATGTCTTGACACGGGCAAGTGCCATACGCGCACCCTCTATGGACGTCGACCTCTTCATAGCATCGATATGCGACACAGCACCAAGGAACTGTTGCACTAGACTAAAATAACTATTCGGCCTTGGCCCCTCCGGCCACAGATGATCCACAACAGACCTCATGGCAAGCCCGGACAACCTATGGAGCTCGGCCCACTCGGTCATTCGCTCATTCAACAACAGCGGACGCACTGGAACATGGAACTGTGACCAGAATAGCCTTTCCACTTCACGATCTTTTTGATCTTTGAAGAACTCGGCCGCATCAGCAGTACTGGCTGCCAAATCCATGTATGTGTCTGCAGAACTCCATAGTTGATCAAGAGGGGCATACTTCGGATCTCCAAACTTCATCCACAACAAAAATGACTTCCCAACCACGATATCCCCAGCTTGACGTAGCTCCTCCTTCGCCACTCTGATTTTAGAGCGGGCTTCCTTGGCTGCTACCATGGCCTTCTCCAGGCCTGCCAACTTTGCCCGGCTTTCTTTTTCAAGAAGCTGGTAACGGTCGATGGCATCTGTCAACTCAACGGTCACCTTGGCTATTCTCTCCTTTCTTTGGCAATGCGCAGCCTGTTCGGCCTTCAGCTCTTTTACCGCCTTTAGAGCGTACACATCACTATTCCTGGCTTGTTCCTTGGCTCAGGAAAGTTCCGCCCGAAGGGTCTCCACAGTGGTTGTTCCATCTGCAGTCACAACATAGTGAAGATACTAGCATCATGCTCCTCTTACTATATGTTGACCACAGGAGAAATCACATGCCCTGTGCCTCGTCGAGCCGCTTGTTGACAAGCACGATGTCGGCATCTGCCGCATCAAGTTGCCGCTTCAGCTTGGCAAACTCACCAGTTCGGCTAGCCACCGGACCTTCAGCCATCTACACATCAAGGCAGCCTGATTATTACCTGGGACTATGATCCTCTGTTTACTGCCATTCTCGATGGCAACTAGAGTCTCAGGGGCTACTATCTGCATAGGGCACACCTAACATGTGTGGCACTGTCAAAAACATACACTATTCCACGTACCTCAAAGCCTTTCAGTAGACTCATAAAAGCTTCATGCAACCCGCTTTCGGCAGATGAAATCTTCTCAATCACCGTACCCATTAGCGTACGATGCGCTTCTGAGATGACCGCTTGCTCCAGAAGATCCTTCAGTGCGTCCGATCGCACACCAGACGGTTTCGGACTCTTTCTGTTGATCTCTTTAGGAGCCAAATACTTAGGACTTCAGGTGGCCGAAGGATTACCCTCTGTCCTTGGCGGATCAGGAGAAACCCTCCACGACGACACTTCAGGGTCGCCCGCAAGAAGTTTCGCTCTCCATCAGAGGTGGGGTGGCAGGGGGAGGTGTTTCGCTCTCCATCATCTCCGGAAGAAGATCCCCCGAAGACGAACTCTGTTGAGAAGGGCTACGATCCGAACTACAAGATATATGCTTCGGTTATTGTCTTCAGAAGTAATGTAGGATATCTTTACTATTAAGTACCTTTTGTTTACTTACAGCTCGGTAGAGGGCTGATCCCCTTGCAGGCACTGTGCGGCAAGAGTACCCTCCGAGGCAGCACCCTCTGGCGAAGATTTCTTCCCCCATTTGGAAACCTTTGTTTCCGGGTCTTCAGAGGTGGTCCTCTTCCTTCCTTGGGGAGAGTGAATTTCAGATTCTTCTCCCAGGTAATCCTCCTTCGCGGAGGCGCTAATTCCTCCAGTTTTGATGAATAATGAGTGAGGTCTGCTTTCATCCTCTTTATTCCCCCCTTTATCTTCCCCTGAGGGCGCCTGATAAGGCGCCGGCTCAAGCATTCTGGCTAGTACTGGATTGGCCGAGCCTTCGGGAAGGGGGCCGAATACCTGATCATCTTCGCCTTTGTTACCCAGTCCTAGTCAAAGAGCGACTTTTTAGAATGATGTTGTGATAAATAAAAAGATAGCGTGTTCGGCCACGGGATTACTTACTTGGGTATCTGGGCGATTACAGCTCAGACCCGCATCCTCGGTGGTGTCCGGACACTTTATTTGTGGTCCGAAGAACAATTTGTACATCTCTTCGAGCGTCATCCCGGGAACTGCTGAATAGTTCACGGTCCCTCCGGGTTGAATTCCCACATACGGAGGGGTCGACGTTTGCAAGGTGGGACTTGACGAACTAGCATGACTTGCATTACCGTGGCTAGGCTGACGTCTCTCTCTAAGAGATCTCGGATGCGACTCTGCAATATCGACACATCATTTACTGGCCCCCAGTCCAGCCCCTTGTTGATCCATGATGTCAGTTGTAGTGGGGGGCCCGAGCGAAAGGCTGGGGCGGCTACCCACTTGGTACTTCGGGGAGCTATGATATAAAACCACTCCCGTTGCCATAAACTGGACACCTCAAGGAAGGAACCCTCTGGCCATGGAACATCAGCGCTTTTGCTTATTACGGCACCTCCGCACTCTGCGTGTCGCCCCTCGATCATCTTCGGCTTCACATTGAAAGTCTTGAGCCACACGGGAAGTGTGGGGTAATGCGGAGGAAGGCTTCACACACGACGATGAACGACGAGATGTGAAGGAGCGAATCCAGGGCCAGGTCATGGAAATCCAGCCCATAATTGAACATGAGCCCCCTAACAAAGGGATCCAGAGCAAGGCCTAGCCCTCGGAGGAAGTGAGAGATGAATACAATGCGCTCGCCGGGTTCGGGAGTGGGAATGACCTGCCCTCGAGCAGGCAACATGTGCAATATTTCGATGGTCAAATACCTGGCCTCTCTTAGCTTCTTGATGTCTTCCTTTGTGATAGAGGAAGGCATCCACCGACCTTGAAAGTTGGATCCGGACATGGTTGAAGGTCTGAAGCGCCTGACCTGAGCCTTGGTTGTTGGAACTCGAGGCGGGGAAAGGATTCGATTGAGTACGAGAGGGAAAAAAGGATAGGCCTTTGCCTCTTTATAAAGAGGGTGAATATGAAGCGTCCTACTCGTGGCCGTTTGGGACTTACCTAAAATCAAGGAGTCATACCAATCGGCCGCAGGCAGGCAGATCTGGGTACCCCTGATCCCATAACACCGAGAGTAGCCCCCGAGCCCAAGTCGCGCTTGAGTTCGCTTCGAGGGGAAGCCAAGGGGCAAGGAAGATGCGCCGCGGGCCCCAACCGCCTACGATCCAAGGCTGATGCGTGCTGCACGACGGGACACAGACGCCTCCACTTCCCCACGTTACCTCGGCAACTGCCCAAGCTGACAACGGACTGGCGCACGCCCGCAGGGCCGTCATTGCCCGAATGCGAAGGGGCAATGGTTGGCCTCTGCTTGCCTATAAGAGGGTGAGGGAGCGGAGCCCCTAGCCCATCTCCATCTTCTTGCTCCTCCATTCCATAATCATGGTACAACACCCATGGCGCCGGTGAGGAGGTTTTTAGCCATCGACAAAGGTTAAGCCCCCAGGAGGGGATAGGCTCGCCGCCGCCCAAGAGGCGGCATGGTCGTTCCCGCAAGTCCACCGCAAGGCCGGCGACGGTCCCTCAGGTGCCCGAGCATGCTCCCGCGGCTGTCCGCATTGCCACCGACGACCATGGAAACCGCGGAGGACGAGGTGGAGGAGAGAGGCAGGCGGCGGCCATTTGACCACCTCATCCGCAGACCCATGCTGACAGCACAACTCACGAGTTTGTGGTGTGGGTGGTGATACTGCTGCACACCTAGATCCGACTCCCGTGGTCCTTGCTAGAGGAACTGCCAGCGAGGGGGCCCGTCAAGCTGTGGCTACAGCACGACGACTGCTGCAACCAGTCCTCGCAGGCGGAGGTCGAGGCTACCTTCTCTGGCGATGTCTTCATGACCCGGGGATGGGGAGCGATCGCCTGCGCCTGCGGCTGGAATGGGAGCCATGCCCTCCACTTCAAGTACAACAGGGCAACGACCATCTTCTTCAAGGTCTTCGAGGAAGATGGTGGGTGCCTGGAGTGCTGCCTGGGCAGCAGCAACAGCGAGGGCGAGGCCCTCGGCAGCGAACTTGCCCTTGGGCACGCCCGTGATGCCTCCAGCAGTGGTGGCACCTCCTCCGGGAAAAGCTCAAGCTACGACGACTACGACGAGCTGCCGCGCCGCCATACCTAGGTCAAGGAGGAGGAGGACACTGACTAGGTGTCGCGATGCCAGAGCTGGCGCCCCCTAAGCTGTGACCTTCGGGAGGTCTTTTCTTTTGTTCTATTACCTGCATCAAAGTCATGAGGGGCCCCGTGGGGTGTGTGTAAGAATCATGGCGGCTGCGCCTTAATATTAATGTTTCCATCGCATGTTTCATTCGTGTTTCTCACTTGGGCACAGGTCCCTTTTTATTCTTGCGATGGCTCAGTGCTTGACTTCGACAGGACCTAGTCTCCAGGCGAGCTTCAACCATCGATGGTATGCCAGGTCACGATGTCGTGGTCAACGCCAGGAGGTGAGCGATCGGAGGTCCTATAAGAGCCCTTGAGACATGATGCTCAGGAGGTCCCGTTTGGCACGCAAGTGGCTCTCGGAAGATTAAGAGGGGGGATTCCTTGCCCGAGCAAGGTTGCGAGAAGATAAAGTTATAGTGGTAAGGCTCATGCTAGCGAGTGTGGGATAACTTAGCTTGGCAAGCTTCTTTAGAGATTTTGATCTTCCGCATGTCTCCTGTTTTGTAACGAATTAAGGTAAACCCTGTTAGCCTTTTGCAAGCTAGATTGCTGCTTGACCACATCGGGTTCTTCTGGGGCGGTGAGGCGTTGGCGAGGCCGCTTGAGGTCCTGTGTCCTGAGGCTCCTGTGTATTAGTTAGTTACGAAAAACAAGGGGTGACGCGCGCTTGCTGTTTTGCTTGTGATCGCCCTGTGAGAAGACGAAGGCACTAAGGAACCGGTGAGGTGATGTGCGTAGGGCCGGCCCGGGAGCCAGAGCTCAATATCTTAGATTTATCAGTGCTACAGGGACGAACTCGAGCACAGGCGCCATGCCAGTAGCCCCCTCTCATGGGACGTTCTAGCAGAGAGCTAGCGACGCGCGAAGCCCGTAGAGGTGACTCCAGAGGCGATACATCGTCAAGAGCAAGGTTAACAACCACATCAGCTCTTGAAAGCATAACTATCCAAAGTACATGAATCGAAATGGCATAACTATGGGGGTGGATCCTAATAGCTCGAGGATAATGCAACCCGAGGGGCGCCCTCAATCTGAACAAACCAAAAAGTCACCTGGCACCAACATCATAGTAGCTTCGAGGTAGCTGAAGAAATGTGCCGCGAAAGCTGCTTGTCATGAGCTGGACAGCTCCGGAGGCCTGGGGAGCTCGCGAGGCCTAGAGGCCTCGCAAGGGTCCGGGACCTCCTGAGACATGACCGCTAAACGCCTGGCCTCGTGAGACGCCATAGCATGCTGCCCGAGGAGCTGGTATGAGGTGCCCATGTTCAGCTGGCCAAATGACATGCATACGTAGTTGCAAGGGTAGCCCCCGCTCCGAGCGACGCGCGAAGCGGCCCTATTGAGGCCCGGGATGTTGACGCAGACGCGCAGCTCGCCACCCACGTCAGGAGCGGCAGCTGCACTGGTAGAACGCGAGGGCCTGTGACTCCTGAAGCTCCTCGATAGCGTTGGTGATGAAGTCTTGTGCACCTGGCGCCTTGCTCCTTGCTTGTGGGGGCGCGCATAGAAGCACGCCTCCAAGTGGTGCTCGAGCACCTACCTCGTTGCACTAGTCAGGTCAGGGGCTCTCCAGATGGAAGCCACCAAGCCTGTCCTGAGGGAGGTGCCAGGCGTGCCTTCCTATGTGGGAGGAAGGAGCACCTCATCAGCGGGAGGGCAGCCTAAGGCACCTCCAGTAGGCGCTCCGGCCTCCTGATGACTCTTGGAGAGGAGCTGCGTCTTCTTCCTGGGGGTGGCCACGGGAGGTAGGATGCCGCCCTCGTCATCAAAGTTTTCGGCAACGGCGGGTTGGTAGGTGCGCTCGAGAGAGCAGACTGCATCCTTCTCGTCGCAGGCGACTGTGATGACGCCGCTGCACCCTGGCATCTTGAGGATGTTGTTGCCATGGTGGGTTGCCACCATGAACTTGGCGAGGGCTGGGTACCTGAGGATGGCTTTGTACAGGAGGCCGATGTGGCGATGTCAAAGTCGATGAGCTCAGTGTGGTAGTTGTCGCGCTTGCCGAAGGTGACTGGGAGGCGTATCTGCCCCACGGGGGCGGTGGAGCCGTCGGTCACTCCAGAGAAGGGCTTGTTTGGCAGGAGTTGGTCATAGGGCATCCGAAGCATCTCGAACGTCTCAATAGAGAGAAGATTGAGCCCCGCGCCACCATCGATAAGGGTCTTCGTGACGACGACATTGTTGATGGTGGGTGTGCAGAGCATGGGAAGTGCGCCCGCAGCGGCTAGGCACTTGAGGTGGTCCTTGGAGTTGAAGGTAATGGCGTACTGTGGCCACATGAGGGGACACGCGGCCTGAAGCCTCTGGAGGGCCGCGTTCACTTCACGGGAGAACTGCTTGAAGATCCGGTGGGAGGCAGGGGCCTGAGCACCACCCAGGATGCAGGCAATCGCACGAGGCTCCTGGAAGCCCCCAGCCCCATCATCTTGTTAGTTGTCATCGCTCCTCCTTGGCGGTGGCAGTAGCGGAGGAAGGCCGACATTGCCCCAAGGACGGTCCTCATGAGGTTAGTCACACCAGGGGCCGTCGCGAGGCTAATCCCGCCAGCGGTCCTTGCAAGGCTTGACGCGCTAGTCCTGACGAGGCTCGCGTTTGTCCCAGAGGCCTCCACCGCGGTCGCCACGCTCGGGGCGGCGGCCGAGGTGCCCATTGCGGACGGTCCTGAGGTCATGCAGTCATTAGTGTTGTGACTGTGTACCTTGTGGACGATGGAGAATGGGCGGTTGCCCCATGGAGGCTCATCGTGATCACGGCCGCGCTTCATCTCGGGCTCAGCTACAAGCACGGCGGGGCCCTTGCATTTTGCCTCCTTAGCATTGGCCTTCTTGTCTTCAGGGTCGGCCTCTGGAAGCTCGAGGAGGGAGAGGCGGCCCTATTCGTCCCTTGCGCACTTCTTCGCCAGGTTGAACATTTCCAGGGCCGAGCACAAGTCCTGATGAAAGGCGAGCTCCTCTTTCATCTTGACGTCCCGGACGCCATCAGTGAACGCCAAGATGATGGCCTTGTCCGATGCCTTCGGGATCTTGAGGTGAATATTTGTGAAGCATTGTATGTACTTGTGTAGGGTCTCGCCCAGCTGCTGCTTCACGCGCCATTGGTCGCCCACCGCAGCGGCGCGGTCACGAGTGCCCTGGTAGTTGGTGATGACACGCTTGCGAAGCTCGTCCAAGGAGGAGATTGATTCTTTCGGGAGGTGAAGGAGCTAGGAGCGTGCACCATCCTTGAGAGCCATGGGGAATCAGTTCACCGTGACCTTCTCGTCACCGTTCGCCGCCTTGAAGCTCAACGAATAGAGCTAGAGGAACTCCACAAGGTCAGGGGTGCCGTCGTAGCATGGAGGTAGGTATGGTTTGAACTTGCCGAGACAGACGACGCGGTGCAGCTCCGAGGTGAAGGCACGATAGCCCACTACACTCACGGGAGCAATACGCCCGCGTGGAGCTCGGTCTTGACTCCCACACGTCGCAGCCTCCGGTGGCGGATGGTCTTGATGTTGGCGCGACGGCGCTAGGAGCGCACACGCGTCACCTTGTGGTTATGGCTCCACCTAGTAGCTTGCCTCATCCCTTGCCTGGGCCCCACACGGCGGGTCACGCGGTTGTGCGTCACACCTGGGCTCATGGTCGGCGCTGCGCAGAGGAGGAGGAGGAGGAGGCGCGCCATGGGCTAGGTCGCCTACCTGGGATGGCAGGTGATGGAGCGAGCGGAACGGTGCTGGGACCTCGCTGGCGGCGTGGACGAGCTCGGTGATGCGGCCAAGCCAGTCGTTGGCAGGGCAGTAGCACTGTAGTTCACATGCCATGAGCAGCGCAACTTGCACGTTCGTCGGCCCCCAGCGGACATGGGAGGACGACGCCGTTGTGGGAATGGGCGACGGAGTGGCGGGGGGGGCCTCCCGCAGCAGCATGGTCAGTGGCAGCATTAGCCGCAGGAGTGGTCGAGTGGCGTAGGACGCCACGGCCCACGGGCGCTGCCTGGGCAACGTGAGCGGCCCTGCGCTCGGCGTGAATCCAGCGCACATCGGCCATGGAAGCGATTGAGCAGAGACGAAGCGGAACCGGAAGGAGGATTCCGACACGCCCCTACCCGGCATGCCAAATATCGGATTTAGGGCTCTGCAAACCCAAGAAAGTTTGAACTCTGGGGCGTGTGCAAAGATCCCAACCAGCTCAAGTCTCATGCTCACCACCCTACGGCCTAGACTCGTCGAGTACGAGCAAGTGAGAAAGAAGATGAACACAATTGTTTTACCCAGTGATAACCCACAAGTATAGGGGATTAGTTGTAGCCTTTCTCGATAAATAAGAGTGTCGAACCCAACGAGGAGCTAAAGGTAAAACAAATATTCACGCAAGTTCTATCAACCACTAATACAACTCTATGCACGCTTAACGTTCGCTTTACCTAGAACAAGTATGAAACTAGAAGTACTTTGTAGGTGTTGTAGGATAGCTTTGCAAGATAATAAAGAGCACGTAAATAAAAACTAGGGGAAGAATTAAGTTAGTATAGCGAGTGCGGGAAAGTGGTGGTTGGAGTTGTGGAATTGTCCCTAAGAAATTGACTATGTTACTAGACCGATAGCAAGTTTTATGTGCGAGATGCCACTGCTAGCATGACATCCCTTACTTGGAATTCTATGCACTTTGATTGGAACTATTATCAAGCATCCGTAACTACTAACATTCATTAAGTTAAAATCCAACTGTCGGTGTCAAAACCGGCGGATCTCGGGTAGGGGGTCCCGAACTATGCGTCTAGGCGGATGCTAACAGGAGACAAGGGACACGATGTTTTTACCCAGGTTCGGGCCCTCTCGATGGAGGTAAAACCCTACGTCCTGCTTGATTAATATTGATGATATGGGTAGTAAAAGAGTAGATCTACCACGAGATCAGAGAGGCTAAACCCTAGAAGCTAGCCTATGGTATGATTGTTGTTCGTCCTACGGACTAAAACCCTTCGGTTTATATAGACACCGGAGAGGGCTAGGGTTACACAGAGTCGGTTACAATGGTAGGAGATCTACATATCCGTATCGCCAAGCTTGCCTTCCACGCCAAGGAAAGTCCATTCCGGACACGGGACGAAGTCTTCAATCTTGTATCTTCATAGTCCAGGAGTCCGGCCGAAGCTATAGTCCGGCTATCCGGACACCCCCTAATCCAGGACTCCCTCAGTAGACCCTGAACCAGGCTTCAATGACGACGAGTCTGGCGCGCAGATTGTCTTCGGCATTGCAAGGCGGGTTCCTCCTCCAAGGACTTCATAGAAGATTTTGAACACAAAGGTAGTGTCCGGCTCTGCAAAATAAGTTTCCCCTTATTGCCATAGAGAGAATAATATTTACACAAATCTAATCTGCTGACGTATTCCGTAGCGTGACATCACACCACGGCCAAGGCTTTATTCGAATCTCTTTACTATCCCACCTCAGCGCGTTTAGCGAGGCGGTTTCCTTGGCACATCTTGTCAAAGCAGAGATCGTGTCCCCTTATTCCGGGATTCTCATCAATACGGGCGTGGGTAACCCAACCGCGCCATTGATTACGACGCTTGGGAGATAAGCGAGTTTTACCAGGCTGGTGAGGACGCATAGTCGTGTCCACCCATATAAGGGGATAAGGATCCACCTTTTCATCCATGCCTTCTTCCTCCTTTACCTATCCATTTCCGTGCACTCGAGCTCCAGCGCCAAGTCCGCACACCCCACCTCAACCTTCTCCAGCCATGTCCGGAGCGGGAGGCAAGTGGCTGGTCTCCTCCGTCACGGAGGGACACATCAAAAAACTGAGGAAGGACGGATACTTGTCTAACGACATTGTGCACCGGCGTTTATCGTCGTGTGCGAGGCTTTCTTCTGCATCCGCCCCCATTTCGGCCTATGGCTCAAGACTTTCAAAAGTCAAGCCGAAGGTGGTGCGCGGCACCGAGGCGGAGTGCGGAGGCGCCATGGTGGGAAAGATGCCCAACGTCCTATGGCTCGAGGGCTCTTTCGTGGAGACCCTAAAGGGGTGGCAATCGGGGTGGTTTTACATCACCGAGCCGCGCGACCCTAAATGGGTCGCAGCCCCCGAGTTCCGATCTGGACCCCCTACACGGCTCACCTCCTGGAAAGAGACGGGCCTGTCGTGGGGTAAAAAAGGAGAGCTGACCGGACTCCAAACATGCGTCCAAACCCTGGTGGACTAGAAGCTCAAACTTGCCAACGTAGTCCAGGCTATGCTCATCTGCCGGATCCTCCCGTGTCAACAACGGGCTTTCAACCTGTGGGAGTTCGACCTGGCGCGGAACCGAACTCTGAGCAGGCTCTTCGACACGACGTACGAAGATGCCTGGAAGGTGCTTTTCAAGGGCGCCGAGGCCCCCGCATCCGCTACCGAGGATCGCGGATTCAGCACGCAGCGTCACGCTAGTGCGGTAAGCTGTTTTTACCTTTTAAAGGGTATTAGTTTTTCATAGTTTGACTCCATGCGGGATCTAAGCTCCCTTACCTTTGACAGGATTGGCAGGAGACGTCCGGACAGATCAACT
>NW_024120263.1:0-18554 GCF_003073215.2 Triticum urartu
GCGCTGCCACCCGCAGTGCACAATGTTTAGTCCCACCTTGCTAGTTGAGAGGAGGTCGCACCGGTTTATAAGCCCCGCCGCGGCTACCGTGTCGAGCTCCTCTCTAAGCAGGCCTTTGTGGGCCTATTGCAAGTCTTCTGCCCTGTGGGGCCTACTGGGCCGTACGGGCCTACATCCTGGCCCAACTAGAGGTTGGGTTTCTAGTCGTATGCAGGTTGTGCCAGCCCAGTAGGCGGGCTGTTTTTTACTTTATTTAAAAAAAAACAAAAAAACCCGGGACTAATTAAAGGTCCCTCAGACCATGGCGTGCCTCGTGCCACATGGTGGGCCTGTTGAACCGGGACTAAAGGGGGGGAGACCTTTAGTCCCCACCCTTTAGTGCCAGTTCCAGAACTGGTACTAAAGGTCCTTACGAACCGGTACTAAAATTCATTTTTCTACTAGTGCTAATGTGGCGTAACGCGGGTGGGATCGCCTGGAGTTCGGCAAAGAGAGCGGGGAAGTTGTTATGGTCCCAGCTTCCACCCACAATCTCGCGGAAACGGCTCCAAAGGAACCACGCGGACACGCAGGTGAAGAAGATATGGTTCGAATCTTCTTCAGGCCCGCAGAGCGGGCAACGCCCATCCCCAGGGCCATTGTGCTTCAGAACCTTTACGCCTGATGGGAGGCGGCCGTGAATCCACTGTCACAAGAAGATCCTAATTTTCAGGGGGAGGCGGATCTCCCAAATGGAGGAGGGCGCCTCATGGCCAAGCGAGGGGGCAATGGCCAGGTAGAGATATTTGGTGGAGAATTGTCCAGAAGGCTCTAGTCGCCATCTGGCGCGGTCATCGTCCGCCATGAGATCAGGCTCATGGAGCGCAATACAGTCGAGCAACTCCTGCCAGTCTGTGTTCTCAGCCGGGCCAAAAGGTCTCCGAAACGCGAGTTTCCCCAAGTCAATAAGGATGGTCGCCACGAAGATCTGCGGGGCAACCGCGATATAGAACAGGTCCGGAAAGCGGGTGGCAAGGGGCGAGTCACCAGTCCATCTATCGAACCAGAACACAGTGGCGGTGCCGGAACCAATCTAGATCGAGGTCCCGATCTAGAGGACAGGAAGGAGCTGAATGATGGACTACCAGAACTGGGAGCCTCCAGATCGCTGGTAGAAGGCGAGAGGCTGGACGCGGAGGGATTTCTGCTGAATGATGCGAAGCCACAGGCCACCGTCTCCGTTGGCAATCCGCCAGAGCCACCGAGTCAGAAGGGCAATGTTCGTGCGTTTGGAGAACATGATCCCGAGTCCGCCCTGGTCGCGAGGTTTGCAGATCTCAGACCACCTGACCATGTGGTACTTTTGCTTATCGCCCTCGCCGGCCCAGAAGAAACGCCCCTGAACGGTGGCAATCTCATGATGTAGAATCTCGGGAAGGCTGTGGAAGCTCATGATGAATAATAGCAGGCTAGAGAGGGACGAGTTAATGAGCACCGTACAGGCCGCTTTCGAGAGCCAGCGACCCTGCCAGGGCTCGATACGGTGCTGAAGCTTTCCCATCGTAGGGCGCAACTCGGCCACCGTAAGCCTAGAGTCGCTAATGGGTATCCCCAGATATGTCGTGGGGAAGCACCAGAGCTGGCAGTTAAGCCAATCCGCTATGCTTTGGCGCTCGTCTTGGGTTTAGCCCAAGACCATCACCTCACTCTTGTCGATGTTGATCCTAAGGCCGGACATTTGCTGGAAGCACAGTAGGAGGAACTTGAGGTTTGAAATATCACTCTCCGAACCCTCCACCATGATAATGGTGTCATCTGCATATTGGAGCAGGGAGATCCCGTTCCCCCCAACTAGATGCGGCACTATCCCCTTAATGTGACCCGCCGCCTTGGCCTTATCCAGAATGGTCGCCAGAGCATCGACAACCATGTTAAACAGGAACAGGGAGAAGGGGTCGCCCTGACGCACCCCATAGAATGTGGGAAAGAATGGGCCGATCTCCCCATTAATGTTCACCGCGGTGCGACCCGAGGAAACCATATGCATCACCCTGGTCACCCATCGGTCGTCGAAGCCCTTACGGAGCAGACATTCCTGAAGGAAGGCCTAACTTACCGTATCATAGGCCTTGTGGAAGCCCAGTTTCAGGAAGACTGCCTTGAGGTGTTTGGAGTGCACCTCATGGAGAGCTTCATGGAACGCCAAGACTCCATCAAGGATATATCGGCCCTGGATGAAGGCCGACTGATCAGGGTGGGTGATCCGGTCGGCTATAGGGGCCGCCCTAATGGCGTACCCTTTCGCGAGGATGCGGAAGATGATGTTAATTGGCCCCCTTCGCGAGGATGCGGAAGATGACGTTAATTGGCCCTCAATGTTACTACCTCCGTCCTGGTTTATTGGCCCCCTTTGCATTTTGTGCTCAATTTTGACCCTAGATTTAACTAATAAAATGGTACTGCATGTAACCAAAAATAAATCACTGAAAATTATATTCAAATATGAATCCAACAATATATTTTTTATGACATGCATTATTATTTTCTTAGTTAATTAAATTTATGGTCAAAGTTTGGCACATAAAATGCTAAGGGGACCAATAAACAGGTAGTTGTTCTCTTCTCCGACCTGCAATGTTAATGCTTTGTGCACGTGAGAGAACCATCTGCATGTGGGTGGGCCATGTTGATCGCCAGTGCACCAGGATCAACTAGATTAAGCTTGAGCCACATAAAAAATGAGAAGATGGACAATTGCCTCGATCTTGAGGTCATGTCATCTTGTCTTCTTCTTCCTTCTCCTAGAGCTTCATCAGATGCGTGTTCGGTCCTTAGCAGTGCTTGCTCTGATCGGTGAGCTTAGGGTCGAGCTTCAGTGAGTGAGAGTGAGAGAGAGGGAGAACTTAGAGCAGCACCCAATTCTTCCACGGGACATACTTTTTATATATTTGCAATGTGCACTAGGGAGCCACCTGGTAGGATAAATGTATCCATAACGGGAGAAAACATCGGTGATTATGTATGAATCAATACTCCCTTCGTTTCTTCTTAGTATGCATATAAGATTTGGTCAAAGTCAAACTTTGTTGAAAAAAATATCAACATTTACTAAAGCTATATGGTATGAAAATTAATTTTATGATGCATTTAATAATATTGATTTCCTATTGTGAATCTTGATATTTTTTTTCTATAAACTTGATCAAAGTTGACAAAGTTTGATTTTGATCAAATCTTATATGTAGACTAAAAAGAAACGGATGGAGTACCATCCACCGATTTTACATTAAATTGCCCATATATGTCTGAGTGGATTAATTCTAAAACTCATGTGCTTCGATTTGCACCTTTCTTAATTTTCTTGGCATATTTTTCCTTGATGCAATCAATACAATGATCAATATCCGCATCTGAGAAATCTAAAGGACGAAGGATTTGTTCTTTAATGAGATACTCAGTTCTCCTCTTCGAAATATGGCCTAAGCGACAATGCCATAATTTCGAAGAAGTCTCATTATCATTTCGCTTACGTTTGGTACTGACGTCGTGTTTGAGGAAGAACCAACATTATGAAACTATGGCTTTACTGTAGTTGTCTAATAAAAAGAACACTGCAGCGAATATGATTGTTGCTGCACCGATGTGGTCCATTTGGAAATTATGCAATGACATGTTTTTCGGTCACATTAGTGGTGTGGTTTGCAGGTCCTATGGCAGTGCCTGCTTTGTTTGCTAAAACTGTGCAAGGTGATGTAATCCATACTAAAGGAGTCCTTCTACATTAGACCAAATTATTGTGGGCTCAAATTCATGTTCTTTTCACTGTGGGCTATTTATTTTCATCATCCAACGGATTAGATATATCCATACTACTGCTATAGAATCTCCCAGAACCTCTAGATTTCCCTTAATATTTCTCGAATCCATGCAGATACTAGAACACTACATGAAGTGCGACATACGTGAAGATGCCAACAAGGATAATACCCAAATATAAATGGATGTTCTGACCTTCCTGCAGCTGGAAGCAGTCGGAAGCATCGGTCAAGCAACATTATGAACTGCAATGGACAGAGCCAAATTGCACTTTTTTCTTATCTCGGCTACTTGAACAATGAGAGATGCTATAGTACAGTAGAAGAACATCTTGTGCCGCGTGGCTTTGGTTTGCATCCTTGCAGGATAATTTCGCTGGCGAGAGCCGTGCAGAGGTTAGCTGGCCAGAGACCACCAGGTGGGGCCAGCCAGCCCCAGCGCTTGGTGTTTAGCCGTCATGCATGAGCCCATAGAACCAAAGAATCTCGGCTAATGTAGCTTGAAGATTGAAGATTGCTGCATTCATATTTTTTTTGAAACGGAGGCAAAAGAATTGCATCACATATTAAATAGGACCGAAATATTTGGCACATGTGTGCCATATAAGCAAAATTGTCACACACTTTCTCGCTTCACTTTAATTACATACATGCACGCATTAGCATGATTTTTTCTCCTTCCACAACATTCTTTCTTCCAATTATATGCATGCACTAGAGGATAAACAATATGATGTCATCCTAGATTCTCTTTATTTCAAAAATTCAAAAAATTTATAGCTTAAGCCGCCGGTCCGATGCATAAATTGTCTTCACATAAAAGATTCGTCACGACGAGATCTTCGAAACTAGATCCCATGTTGGTATGTTTCGATGACTTCTTTTTTGAATCAAAAGTTACCATGCCTATGCTACATAAGTTACCACGCCTATTGTATGCAAATTACTGTGTTATTTTCACATAATTTACCATGGTTATGTTTTTCAATATCTTTTTCTTTCCTTGGTCAAAAGTTACCACAATGTTTGTGCATAAGTTATCGGGTATGCTGTTCGTATATTAATGTGTTATTTTCACATAAGTTATCGAGGTTATGTTTTTTAATAGCTTTTTTGTCTTTGGTAAAAGTTACCATGGTGTTTGTCTATTTATCGTCTCAAAAGTTCCCACGCATGAATTACATAAGTTACCACATATGTGGAACGTAAAATTATCATGATACTTTAACATAAGTTACCGGGGGTTTTGTTTGTGAACAACTACCTTTTTTTCTCCTTGATCAAAGTAACCATGGAGTTTGTAGGTAAGTTATTGAGTATGTGTTTTGTATATTACCAAGCTATTTTCACATAAATTATCGGGGTATGTTTTTTAACAAATACTTTTTTCCTTGGTCAAATTTACCATGATGTTTGTACATAAGTTATCGGGTATGCGGTTCGTTACTACTGTGTTGTTTTTACATAAGTTATTGTGGGGTATATTTTTCAAAAGCTTTTTCCACTTGATCAAAGTTACCTTGGTGTTTGTATATAAATTATCAAGTATGTTGTTCGTATATTACCATGCTATTTTCACATAAGTTATCAAAAGGGTAAGTTTTTCAATCACTTTTTCCCCATAGTTAAAGTTAGCATGGTGTTTGTATGTAAATTATCGAATATGCAGTTCATATATTACCATGCTAGTTTTGCATAAGTTACTAGAGGTATATTTTTCAACTACGGTTTCCCCTTCTTGATCAAAGTTACCACGGTGTTTGTATGTAAATTATCGGATATGCAATTCATATATTATCATGCTATTTTCACATAAGTTATCGGGAGGGTAATTTTTTCAATAACTTTTTCCCTCCTTGATCAAAGTTACCGTGGTTTTTGTGCGTAACTTTTCAGGTATGCGGTTGAAATATTACCATGCTACTTACGCTGAATTTATCATGAGCATGTTTTTAAACTTTTTCACCGGTCAAAAGTTACCATGGTGTCTATGTGTAAGTTATCATGTCTGCGGTGTGTATATTACCATCCTATTTACGCAGAATTTACCATGAGCATGTTTTCAACAACTCCGCCCCTCCCTTCAAAAGTTATCATGGTGTTATCGTAAGTTATCATGCTTGCATTGAGTATATTACCATGCTATTTTGGCAAAACTTACAAGGTATGTTTTCAAACAATTTTTCTCTTGGGTCAAAAAAGTTACCATGATGTTAGGTGGTGCTTTCATCAACTTTTTTCTCTAGGTAAAAGATATTGTGGTGTTTGTACCAAAGTTGTTAGGTTTGCAACCAGTACATTACCATTCTGTTTACATAGAAAATTACCAGGGTGTGTTTTTAACAAAAAAATCTCTGGTCAAAGTTTATCATGGTGTTTGCACGTAAGTTACCAACACCGTGGTGCGTATATTACCAGACCTTTTACACAAAAATTACAAGTGTATGTTTCACCAACTCTTCTCATTATGTCAAAAAATTACCATTGTGTTTGTATGTGAGTTATCAGATCTGCAGAGTTTAACTTTCCATGTTATGGACATAGAAGTTACCGGGGTAAACTTCAACAACTTTTTTCCTAGTCAAAGTTACCATGGTGTACGTGTGTGCTCATATGTTATTGGGTTTGCGGTGCATAAATTAACATGTTATTTACACAGCGGTTACCAGTGGAATGTTTCAACAATTTATTCATCGGGTCAAAGTTACCATCATCAGCTAAAACAATGTTTACACATACGTATTTTGTTTTCTGTAATGCCATTGCTCTATTATGTTTTTTTCGAAAAGGGGGTCAGGCCCCGACATTGCTCTATTATGTACCAGCCGCCTTACCGTGGTTTTTGTGTGTAACTGTATCGCGTTCTGGGAGATTTGGTGGAGAATTGTCTAGAAAGCTCTAGTCGCCATCTGGCGCGGTCATCGTCCGCCGTGAGATCAGGCTCATGGAGCGCAATACAGTCGAGCAACTCCTGCCAGTCTGCGTTCTCAGCCGGGCCAAAAGGTCTCCGGAATGCGAGTTGCCCCAAGTCAATAAGGGCGGTCGCCATGGAGATCTGCGGGGCAACCGCGATAGAGAACAGGTCCGGAAAGCGGGCGGCAAGGGGCGAGTCACCAGTCCATCTATCGAATCAGAATAGAGTGGCGGTGCCGGAACCAATCTAGATCGAGGTCCCGATCTAGAGGACAGGAAGGAGCTGAATGATGGACTGCCAGAACTGGGAGCCTCCAGATCGCTGGTAGAAGGCGAGAGGCTGGACGCGGAGGAATTTCTACTGAATGATGTGAAGCCACAGACCACCATCTCCATTGGCAATCCGCCAGAGCCACCGAGTCAGAAGGGCAATGTTCGTGCGTTTGGAGAACATGATCCCGAGTCCGCCCTGGTCGCGAGGTTTGCAGATCTCAGACCACCTGACCATGTGGTAATTTCGCTTATCGCCCTCGCCGGCCCAGAAGAAACGCCCCTGAACGGTGGCAATCTCGTGATGTAGAATCTCGGGAAGGCTGTAGAAGCTCATGATGAATAATAGCAGGCTGGAGAGGGACGAGTTAATGAGCACCGTACGGGCCGCTTTCGAGAGCCAGCGACCCTGCCAGGGCTCGATACAGTGCTGAAGCTTTCCCATCGTAGGGCGCAACTCGGCCACCGTAAGCCTAGAGTCGCTAATGGGTATCCCCAGATATGTCGTGGGGAAGCACCAGAGCTGGCAGTTAAGCCAATCCGCTATGCTTTGGCGCTCGTCTTGGGTTTAGCCCAAGACCATCACCTCACTCTTGTCGATGTTGATCCTAAGGCCGGGCATTTGCTGGAAGCACAGTAGGAGGAACTTGAGGTTTGAAATATCACTCTCCGAACCCTCCACCATGATAATGGTGTCATCTGCATATTGGAGCAGGGAGATCCCGTTTCCCCCAACTAGATGCGGCACTATCCCCTTAATGTGACCCGCCGCCTTGGCCTTATCCAGAATGGTCGCCAGAGCATCGACAACCATGTTAAACAGGAACAGGGAGAAGGGGTCGCCCTGACGCACCCCATAGAATGTGGGAAAGAATGGGCCGATCTCCCCATTAATGTTCACCGCGGTGCGACCCGAGGAAACCATATGCATCACCCTGGTCACCCATCGGTCGTCGAAGCCCTTACAGAGCAGACATTCCTGAAGGAAGGCCTAACTGACCGTATCATAGGCCTTGTGGAAGCCCAGTTTCAGGAAGACTGCCTTGAGGTGTTTGGAGTGCACCTCATGGAGAGCTTCATGGAACGCCAAGACTCCATCAAGGATATATCGGCCCTGGATGAAGGCCGACTGATCAGGGTGGGTGATCCGGTCGGCTATAGGGGCCGCCCTAATGGCGTACCCTTTCGCAAGGATGCGGAAGATGACGTTAATTGGCCCCCTTCGCGAGGATGCGGAACATGACGTTAATTGGCCCTCAATGTTACTACCTCCGTCCTGGTTTATTGGCCCCCTTCGCATTTTGTGCTCAATTTTGACCTTAGATTTAACTAATAAAATGGTACTGCATGTAACCAAAAATAAATCACTGAAAATTATATTCAAATATGAATCCAACAATATATTTTTTATGACATGCATTATTATTTTCTTAGTTAATTAAATTTATGGTCAAAGTTTGGCACATAAAATGCTAAGGGGACCAATAAACAGGTACTTGTTCTCTTCTCTGACCTGCAATGTTAATGCTTTGTGCACGTGAGAGAACCATCTGCATGTGGGTGGGCCATGTTGATCGCCAGTGCACCAGGATCAACTAGATTAAGCTTGAGCCACATAAAAATGAGAAGATGGACAATTGCCTCGATCTTGAGGTCCTGTCATCTTGTCTTCTTCTTCCTTCTCCTAGAGCTTCATCAGATGCGTGTTCGGTCCTTAGCAGTGCTTGCTCTGATCGGTGAGCTTAGGGTCGAGCTTCAGTGAGTGAGAGTGAGAGAGAGGGAGAACTTAGAGCAGCACCCAATTCTTCCACGGGACATACTTTTTATATATTTGCAATGTGCACTAGGGAGCCACCTGGTAGGATAAATGTATCCATAACGGGAGAAAAGATCGGTGATTATGTATGAATCAGTACTCCCTTCGTTTCTTCTTAGTCTGCATATAAGATTTGGTCAAAGTCAAACTTTGTTGAAAAAAATATCAACATTTACTAAAGCTATATGGTATGAAAATTAATTTTATGATGCATTTAATAATATTGATTTCCTATTGTGAATCTTGATATTTTTTTTCTATAAACTTGATCAAAGTTGACAAAGTTTGATTTTGATCAAATCTTATATGTAGACTAAAAAGAAATGGATGGAGTACCACCCACCGATTTTACATTAAATTGGCCATATATGTCTGAGTGGATTAATTCTAAAACTCATGTGCTTTGATTTGCACCTTTCTTAATTTTCTTGGCATATTTTTCCTTGATGCAATCAATACAATGATCAATATCCGCATCTGAGAAATCTAAAGGACGAAGGATTTGTTCTTTAATGAGATACTCGGTTCTCCTCTTCGAAATATGGCCTAAGCGACAATGCCATAATTTCGAAGAAGTCTCATTATCATTTCGCTTACGTTTGGTACTGACGTCGTGTTTGAGGAAGAACCAACATTATGAAACTATGGCTTTACTGTAGTTGTCTAATAAAAAGAACACTGCAGCGAATATGATTGTTGCTGCACCGATGTGGTCCATTTGGAAATTATGCAATGACATGTTTTTCGGTCACATTAGTGGTGTGGTTTGCAGGTCCTATGGCAGTGCCTGCTTTGTTTGCTAAAACTGTGCAAGGTGATGTAATCCATACTAAAGGAGTCCTTCTACATTAGACCAAATTATTGTGGGCTCAAATTCATGTTCTTTTCACTATGGGCTATTTATTTTCATCATCCAACGGATTAGATATATCCATACTACTGCTATAGAATCTCCCAGAACCTCTACATTTCCCTTGATATTTCTCGAATCCATTCAGATACTAGAACACTACATGAAGTGCGACATACGTGAAGATGCCAACAAGTATAATACCCAAATATAAATGGATGTTCTGACCTTCCTGCAGCTGGAAGCAGTCGGAGGCATCGGTCAAGCAACATCGTGAACTGCAATGGACAGAGCCAAATTGCACTTTTTTCTTCTCTCGGCTACTTGAAAAATGAGAGATGCTATAGTACAGTAGAAGAACACCTTGTGCCGCGTGGCTTTGGTTTGCAGCCTTGCAGGATAATTTCACTGGCGAGAGCCGTGCAGAGGTTAGCTGGCCAGAGACCACCAGGTGGGGCCAGCCAGCCCCAGCGCTTGGTGTTTAGCCATCATGCATGAGCCCATAGAACCGAAGAATCTTGGCTAATGTAGCTTGAAGATTGAAGATTGCTGCATTCATATTTTTTTTGAAACGGAGGCAAAAGATTTGCATCACATATTAAATAGGACCGAAATATTTGGCACATGTGTGCCATATAAGCAAAATTGTCACACACTTTCTCACTTCACTTTAATTACATACATGCACGCATTAGCATGATTTTTTTATCCTTACACAACATTCTTTCTTCCAATTATATGCATGCACTAGAGGATAAACAATATGATGTCATCCTAGATTCTCTTTATTTCAAAAATTCAAAAAATTTATAGCTTAAGCCGCCGGTCCGATGCATAAATTGTCTTCACATAAAAGATTCGTCACGACGAGATCTTCGAAACTAGATCCCATGTTGGTATGTTTCGATGACTTCTTTTTTGAATCAAAAGTTACCATGCCTATGCTACATAAGTTACCACGCCTATTGTATGCAAATTACTGTGTTATTTTCACATAATTTACCATGGTTATGTTTTTCAATATCTTTTTCTTTCCTTGGCCAAAAGTTGCCACAATGTTTGTACATAAGTTATCGGGTATGTTGTTCGTATATTAATGTGTTATTTTCACATAAGTTATCGAGGTTATGTTTTTTAATAGCTTTTTTGTCTTTGGTAAAAGTTACCATGGTGTTTGTCTATTTATCGTCTCAAAAGTTCCCACGCATGAATTACATAAGTTACCACATATGTGGAACGTAAAATTATCATGATACTTTAACATAAGTTACCGGGGGTTTTGTTTGTGAACAACTACCTTTTTTTCTCCTTGATCAAAGTAACCATGGAGTTTGTAGGTAAGTTATTGAGTATGTGTTTTGTATATTACCAAGCTATTTTCACATAAATTATCGGGGTATGTTTTTTAACAAATACTTTTTTCCTTGGTCAAATTTACCATGATGTTTGTACATAAGTTATCGGGTATGCGGTTCGTTACTACTGTGTTGTTTTTACATAAGTTATTGTGGGGTATGTTTTTCAAAAGCTTTTTCCACTTGGTCAAAGTTACCGTGGTGTTTGTATATAAATTATCAAGTATGTTGCTCGTATATTATCATGCTATTTTCACATAAGTTATCAGAAGGGTATGTTTTTCAATTACTTTTTCCCCATAGTTAAAGTTAGCATGGTGTTTGTATGTAAGTTATCGAATATGCAGTTCATATATTACCGTGCTAGTTTTGCATAAGTTACTAGAGGTATATTTTTCAACTACAGTTTCCCCTTCTTGATCAAAGTTACCACGGTGTTTGTATGTAAATTATCGGATATGCAATTCATATATTATCATGCTATTTTCACATAAGTTATCGGGAGGGTAATTTTTTCAATAACTTTTTCCCTCCTTGATCAAAGTTACCGTGGTTTTTGTGCGTAACTTTTCAGGTATGCGGTTGAAATATTACCATGCTACTTACGCTGAATTTATCATGAGCATGTTTTTAAACTTTTTCACCGGTCAAAAGTTACCATGGTGTCTACGTGTAAGTTATCATGTCTGCGGTGTGTATACTACCATCCTATTTACGCAGAATTTACCATGAGCATGTTTTCAACAACTCCGCCCCCTCTCTTCAAAAGTTACCATGGTGTTATCGTAAGTTATCATGCTTGCGTTGAGTATATTACCATGCTATTTTGGCAAAACTTACGAGGTATGTTTTCAAACAATTTTTCTCTTGGGTCAAAGAAGTTACCATGATGTTAGGTGGTGCTTTCATCAACTTTTTTCTCTAGGTAAAAGATATTGTGGTGTTTGTACCTAAGTTGTTAGGTTTGCAACCAATACATTACCATTCTGTTTACGTAGAAAATTACCAGGGTGTGTTTTTAACAAAAAAAATCTCTGGTCAAAGTTTATCATGGTGTTTGCACGTAAGTTACCAACACCGCGGTGCGTATATTACCAGACCTTTTACACAAAAATTACAAGTGTATGTTTCACCAACTCTTCTCATTATGTCAAAAAATTACCATTGTGTTTGTATGTGAGTTATCAGATCTGCAGAGTTGAACTTTCCATGTTATGGACATAGAAGTTACCGGGGTAAAATTCAACAACTTTTTTCCTAGTCAAAGTTACCATGGTGTACGTGTGTGCTCATATGTTATTGGGTTTGCGGTGCATAAATTAACATGTTATTTACACAGCGGTTACCAGTGGAATGTTTCAATAATTTATTCATCGGGTCAAAGTTACCATCATCAGCTAAAACAATGTTTACACATACGTATTTTGTTTTCTGTAATGCCATTGCTCTATTATGTTTTTTTTCAAAAAGGGGGTCAGGCCCCGACATTGCTCTATTATGTACCAGCCGCCTTAACAATATTACCTTTTTCTTTTCTATCATATGTTCATAAGAATTATATGATTCTCATAAGAATATCTTGCTCATAAGGATATCATAAAAACTATCTGATTTTCCATAAGACCAACATAAGTTATATTATGCATATACCTTAAACAATAAATTTTGGAGATGCCATTTTCTAGCCAAGAGATAGGTTAGAACTGAAATATTTCTTTCCTTGCAGATAACAAAGGAAGAAAATATTGATGTAGTTGACTAAACAATGAAAGGTTTTCATTTCCGAGAAAGATAAAACTAGGGGAATTTTGTTGCACTAACTGAAGGACTTAATTTTGAACTCTTTGATGTTGCGGTGTAGACTAAGTGCTTCAGGCACTCTTCTGCTTGATAATCATCCAATTTCATCTGGTCTTGTTGTCAATCAACATCACGTATGCTTCCAAAAATGCATGTAAAGCCGCCTGAAAGTTTCATAGCATTACTCTAAGAGGAATAGTTTCTGGAGACTTTGCCAATGACCAACAGAGTAGGAGTAGTAGATGAACTTACCAACTATTTAGCTCCGCCCTTCCTATCAAAGGACATTTCTAGCACAAGTTTGGCAATATTTGGTCGATCAGAGAACAACAATCGTGCTCCTTGAGTTGCTATTTCATTAAGTGAGCAAGATAAACAAAGGGTACGCCAGATAGTGAAATGAAGTATTATGGTTAATGAGACCACTCCTGAAAGATGCAGGTTTCAGTACAACAGAAAATTACTAGAAAGACATAGAAACGTAACTTACTTGTACCAATTAGACTTAGGGTCTCCAATGCACTCTCGATTTCATCAGTATTTTGACTTTCCTCCATCCTCAATATTTTGTCTATGGCCAGGAGCAGGTTTGTAACACCTAACATGGAGAAACCCTGATTAACATATCAATCTCATAACACCTAATAAATGGCGATGATGACAAGTCCTTGTTGATTGGCACACAACAACCGTACCATGCTTCCATGCCTAGATGATAATGAACCAATGTCATCATCAGAACAGTTGGTTTGGTAAAACAGAATATAGCATGGTTCATGACTAGATTAGCAACAAAGAACGGCTCCAACCTATTGCCAAGTGTAAGTATTACATCACCAGTAGCAAACTCCAAATCAGTTATGCACTTATGCATGCTAGATGGTATCCAAATGCTAAAAGGAATATGGCAGCAGTGCAGAGCACTAACTTTGGCACTAATATGGCAGCAGTATGCCGGAGATGGGTAGGCGACGCTGCGAATCCATGGAGAAAGGGGTGATGTGCAGGTGCTCGGCCAGCCGTATGCCGCGGCGATGAAGTTGCATGTCGGGGGCGTGACCGGCGGCGGTGTACACTACGGCCGTTGATGGTGTGGAGTTGCACGGCCGGAGAGTTGCCTCAGGTTGTGGCGCCAACGTGTCGATGGACGGAGCCGCCAGCGTGGAGTTGAGAGGCACGGCGAGATGGGATACCGGGGTAGCCATTGCCGAGGATGATAAGGACAAGGAGGCTTGACGGTGAAGTCCCAAGGGAACCACAGACTGGATCCCGACGCCCCACAGGCTGGGAGTGGAGCTCACCCTCAGGTCTCACCTGGATTCGGTGAGGGCGTGATCTTGGGGACGGGATGAGGGGAAAGGAAGGCGAGGGAGGCGGGTGGGTCGTCTGCAGAGTTAGGTCGCTCGCAGAGAAAAAATAGAGAAGAGGCGCGATTGGATCGGGATCACGATCGAAGGGCGTTGACGAGATCATGTGGCATTTTTGCAATCTGCCACACGGTTGCCACATACATATTTCGTACTAAATAAGGAGAGAAGAGTTTGTTACAACATACACCCAAAATACGGCATGGCAATTATTCTCGCAATAGAAAAGACCCTAACTTCTTTGTCCCGGTGGTGATCCAAAGGTTTGCCTCGTCTACGATGGTGTTGCGTAAAGTTGGCGAAGGTGTGCTCTTATGCCGAAACACTCTTGCATTTCTCTCATTCTAAATGACCCACGAGACAAGCATGGTGATCGAGGCCTTCACTTTTCGGTTGGTCGTGCCCACGGCGCTCATGCTCGCCCACCATGCCTTGACTGAGTCGAACGAGCTTCACGCAGACGTGTCCATGTCATGTATGAGAAATTTCTAAATAACCAAATTCCACAGCCTCAGCGTGAAGCAGCACCTGAAGAATAAATGGATTCCACATTCTTGCACACCCCCACACAAGGGCCAAGGGCCACAATTTGGCCAACCTCGCTTAGCCAGTCTGTCGGCGGTCCAAATTCGATCTTGCAGCGCGATCCAAGCAAAGAACTTGACCTTCAGTGGGGCCCAAGGCTTCCAAACCATTTGGTCCATGGGGGAGAGGACCAAACCCAAAAATTGTGCCCTATAAGCAGAGGCCACAGAATAATGCCTAGAGTCCGAGTGTTTCCATGTTATGTCATCCTTAGCAAGCTCATCAAGATGCACCTCATGCAGAAGCATCCAAAGGGTGAAGAATTGAGTTACATGTTCGGTGGAAGCAACCGCAGGCGGCCTGATTTTGAGGATCCACGCGTTTTCCTTGATGGCCTCCCGTACCTTCCAAAGTTTCCGCGATGAAGACTCGTAAATGAGAGGAGCAATGTCCTTGGGCTTGTGCCCAAGGAGCCAAGGGGATTCCCAGAAGGGTGTCCTCGCCCCATTCCTGACATTGATTGTGGTGCAAGCGTAGAAGAAGTTGAGATCTTCCTTATCACACGGGTTATCTCTCCCAACCCACAATTCTGTTGGCTCCTTCCATTCGTACCAAGGCCACCGCAGTCTCAAAGCCCGCGCAAACTTATTGGTGTTGAGGACCCCAAGCCCACCATAAGCAAGCGGCCGACTGACAATGTCCCAGTTGACCTTGCATTTTGCCCCGGTTGTCTTATCTGACCCGGACCACAGGAAGGCCCTGTCAAGCTTGTCGATGCTTTGAAGGATGGTAGGCTGTATGACAAGCGGTGTGATGAAGTAGATCACTTGGGAAGCGAGCACCGACTTGACAAGAGTCGCGCGCCCAATGGTGGTAGTGTGTTGGCCCTCATATGTTGTCAATCTGCTTGCCACCTTGTCCACAAGGAATTGCAGGTCAACGAGCTTTAGCTTCCACACAGAGAGTGGTAGGACCAAATATCGTAGCGGGAAGGAGGACCTAATAGCCGGCAACCCTTGGGTGATGCGCCCCAAGTCAAGGTTACCGCACCGAATCGGAACCATCGAGCTCTTATGGAAGTTGGTGCACAGACCGGTGACATCCCCAAAGCCTCTCAGAATAGTCGTAAGCTTGTCCACATCACTTTTGATCGGGGCTACAAATACAGCTGCGTCATCCGCATAAAGGGAGGTACGCATTCATTTGAGTGTCGAGACATGCTTCGTATTTAGAATACTCCCACGAGATCCCACAACAACTTGAAAAGGAAAACAGCCAGATTATATGAGACAAGGGAAGAACAAAATACTCCCTCCATCTGAAATTACTTATCGCAGAAATGTATAAAATGGATGTGTCTAGAACTAAAATATGTCTAGACACATCCATTTTTCCGAGAAGTAACTTCGGACGGAAGTTAGTACCGGGTATTAACAAGGTCTTGTTTGGGAGAAAGAACTAGTCCTACCACCCATGACCCATGCATCATATTCTCGTTCAATGTGTACTTCGAACCTAGGGTGGTTGGGGTGTGTGTTGGCTGCTCTCTCTATGGCAGCCTTTGCGACCTCAACAACCCGATCAGTGCTCTCGGTAGCGCCATGAAGTGTACAATGAAGGGACCCAAGGCAGGGGAGGTTTTCAATACCGAAATAAAAACACCATAAGACAGAGTCTCTGTTTTAGCTGCACTGAAACTAATGAAGAGAAACTCTAGCTTCGGCATGGATCCTTCTACAAACACGAGCTCCATCCTATGCTCATCTGTATAGAAGAAAAGCACCTTTAGACATGCGAATACACTGGTACCACTTACTGTAAGCCTTCCTATAGACTCTGCTTCTCCTTTTACGCACAGAATTAAAAAGGACAAAGTGGGTAAGCCTCCAAGGGCATAGAGATCTTCCTGCTTGTCTGACTTCACAATAAGGATTAACCTCTGGAGGTTGATGAATGATCCTACCCAATCCGGAATGCGCAAAATGGTCTGAGAAATTATAAGTTCTCGGAGACTGCGCGGAGCAGGGCACCACTGTTCCAGTAAGAAGCTGTCATCTAATGAGTAATCATTCTCGATACCATCCTCACTACCAATCTTTAGAGAATCAAGGCTGAGTGTGCTTAGTTCATAGATAGTGGAGGCAATAACTTTCATGCACTCCTTGTTAACTTCTGTTGGATCATCGCCTAATTTCAGTCGCAGCTTCCTCAGATTCTTTAGCTGGCAAAGTTCTTGAAAAAAGTTGGATGATTGCAAGAAGATGTCGATCTGTTTCAACGTCTGCAATGATTGCATCTTGCCAATTCCATCTAGATATTTAACATTACTGCCAGTAAATAGATGCACCAAATTTCCAAGACTTAGAATAGCTGCTGGTAATTCATGCAGATTGGTGTTTCTTAGGTCCAACATCCGTAAGCATTGTAGATGTCCAACATGTTTTGGGAGATCACTAATATTGTATATCTGAGGTTCAGATACCTCAACTGAAACAACCTCCCTATATTTGCAAGATGATCACTTCTCAATTTGTGCATACCTTTAAAGTCCAGAACACACAAATACCTGAACTTCTCTAGGACAGGGATTTCCTCTAAATGTCCGAAACACATTAAGTGATCGGACTTGAGACCATGTAAGACTCGCTGGTAGAGTAGTATTTCCTTTTTTGCCAACTTGAAGAGAGAGCCGACGAACTTTTCTTTGTGCTCCGATAGTTAAAGTGGGAACACCAACGAAAGTAACAAAGTTCTCTTCAATACACTTGGATATGATGAAATAAAGAATTGTATCATGAATATAACAACTCTTCACCTCATCACATGTGCCTGTCCTCATAGGTTGGATTAGACTTCTATTGATCAGCTCGCTGAAACTCATCTCTCCTAGCTCGTCTACCGTATATCCTAGTTCTTCATGAATGAATCCCTCAGCAATCCATCTGTTTATGAGGTCCTGTTTCTCAATAGTATTGTCTTCCGGAAATATACTTAGGTATAGTAGACATGTTTTAAGATGAGGAGGAAGGTCAAAATAACTAAGTGATAATATCTTTACCATTCCTTCAATGCTAGAATTTTTTTCAATCGCACAACCAATTGAATTTCTGATTTGATCCTAATGATCCTTTGTACATGGTTTGTTGGCCAATAAACCAGATATAGCAATAATCGCCAAAGGCAAGCCAGCACATCTTTCCAATATTTGATTAGACACATCTCTGAGATATGAAGGGCATTTTTCTTTGGAGCTGAATAACCTTTTGTGAAATAATTGTCTGGAGTGAACCATATTCAGAGGCCTTATATTATAAATATGGTCATTGAAAGATGAACAACATGACTGAGCTACATTATTTATACGAGTAGTGGTGATTATTCTACTGTCGCAACTGGTCTTGGGGAATGCACACTTTACAATATCCCATGTTTCGACATTCCATATATCATCAACTACAATTAAGTACCTGCACATGATTTTTATGAGCGACATTAGTGAGGCTTTAATATATCCTACAAAATCATACGACAAAAGAAAGAAGATTTTTTTCCTGATTAACAACAAACGATATAAGAAAGTTGATAGTCCCTCCAATCAGTACAGAGGGAGTACTTGTTTAAGCTGACATTACCGTAGATGTTGTTGTTGAACCCAGTTTCGTGATAATTACATTTTGCAAGCTGAGTTGCTTGTTGGACAGCTAGTGTTGGAGTATAATGTCCGTCCGTCTCTCTCAGATCGGTCTTTTGGTTGCATTGGCTAGAGCATGCACTTCTACATGGCATCAGAGTCATCTGCAGCCTGTAGCCGCTGCTGCCGGCTGAGAGCCACTGCCGACGTTTGCCGAGGCCGCGGTGTTCGAA
>NW_024120264.1:0-15127 GCF_003073215.2 Triticum urartu
AAATGTGAAAAGGTTAGACCTTGTCATTTTACTGTACTGTGTACATGTTTGCTGACATATCTAATCTTTTGGGGACTTATTAGTAATTTGGCGAGGCCACAATTGTTGGACTGTGCAAACATTTGGTTCAAAAAAACCTGTAATCCCCTGGGCTGTGTAAACATTTGCTAAATTCTAGGACGGCCTCATGTACCCAATGGGTCAATGGGGCCACAAAATTCTGATGAAATGGGCCGGCCCGTGGCCTCACATATTGACCTTGGGGCCATAGGGCCGGGGCCAGGGCCAGGGCCGGGTCGGCCCATTCCCATTTTGATTTGCGTGTGCAAAACTGGCCTGCACCCATTGTATGTGAACGTAGAGCTTATCACACCCGATCATCACGTGGTGTCTCGGCACGACGAACTGTAGCAACGGTGCATACTTAGGGAGAACACTTATACCTTGAAATTTAGTGAGAGATCATCTTATAATGCTACCGCCAAACTAAGCAAAATAAGATGCATAAAGGATAAACATCACATGTAATCAATATAAGTGATATGATATGGCCATCATCATCGTGTGCCTTTGATGGCCCTCTCCAAAGCACCGTCATGATCACCATCGTCACCGGCTTGACACCTTGATCTCCATCAAAGCATCATTGTCGTCTCGCCAACTATTGCTTCTACGACTATCGCTACCGCTTAGTGATAAAGTAAAGCAATTACATGGCGATTGCATTTCATACAATAAAGCGACAACCATATGGCTCCTGCCAGTTGCCGATAACTCTGTTACAAAACATGATCATCTCATACAATAAAATTTAGCATCATGTCTTGACCATATCACATCACAACATGCCCTGCAAAAACAAGTTAGACGTCCTCTACTTTGTTGTTGCAAGTTTTACGTGGCTGCTACGGGCTGCGCAAGAACCGTTCTTACCTACACATCAAAAACCACAATGCGGTATAGTGATTGTTTTTGATCTTCAGAAAGAACCCTGTTCATTGAATCCGATTCAACTAAAGTTGGAGAAACTAACACCCACCAGCCACCTGTGTGCGAAGCACGTCGGTAGAACCAGTCTCGCGTAAGCGTATGCGTAATGTCGGTCTGAGCCGCTTCATCCAACAATACCGTTGAATCAAGAATCAACTAGTGACGACAAGCAATATGTATATACCCACGCCCACAACTCCTTTGTGTTCTACTCGTGCATATAACATCTACGCATAGACCTGGCTCGGATGCCGCTGTTGGGGAACGTAGTAATTTCAAAAAAAATCCTACGCACATGCAAGATCCATCTAGGTGATGCATAGCAACGAGGGGGAAATAGTGTTGTCCACGTACCCTCGTAGACCATAAGCGTAAGCGTTATGACAATGCGGTTGATGTAGTCGAACGTCTTCACGACCCGACCGATCCTAGCACCGAAGGTACGCACCTCCGTGATCTACACATGTTCAGCTTGGTGACGTCCTGCGAACTCTAGATCCAGCTGAGTGTCAAGGGAGTGTTTCATCAACACGATGACGTGATCACGGTGATGATGAAGCTACCGGAACAGGGCTTCGCCTAAGCACTGCAACAATATGACCGAGGTGGATTATGGTGGAGGGGGGCACCGCGCACGGCTAAGACAATTGTCAACTTGTGTGTGTATGGGGTGCCCCCTCCCCCATATATAAAGGAGTGGAGGAGGGGGAGGGGCCGGCCCTCTATGGCGCGCCCAAGAGAGTCCTACTCCCACCGGGAGTAGGATTTGATACGTCTCCAGCGTATCTATAATTTATGAAGTATTCAAGCTATTATATTATCTGTTTTGTATGTTTATGGGCTTTACTAAACACTTTTATATTATTTTTGGGACTAACCTATTACCCGGAGGCCCAGCCCAAATTGCTGTTTTCTTGCCTATTTCAGTGCTTCGAAGAAAAGGAATATCAAACGGAGTCCAAACGGAATGAAACCTTCGGGAGAGTTATTTTTGGAATGGAAGCAATTCAAGAGACTTGGAGTAGACGTCAAGGAAGCTTCGGTGAAGCCACGAGGCAGGGAGGCGCGCCCCCCACCCTCGTGGGCCCCCCTTGGCTCCCCTGACCAACTTCTTTCGCCTATATATGTCCATATACCCTAAAAACATCAGAGAGCAGAATAGATCGGGAGTTCCGCCGCCAGAACCCTCCATAGCCACCGAAAACCAATCTAGACCCATTTCAGCACCTTGCCGGAGGGGGGAATCCCTTTCCGGTGGCCATCTTCATCATCCCGGTGCTCTCCATGACGAGGAGGGAGTAGTTCACCCTCGGGGCTGAGGGTATGTACTGGTAGCTATGTGTTTGATCTCTCTCTCTCTCTCTCTCGTGTTCTTGAGGTAGTACGATCTTGATGTATCGCGAGCTTTGCTATTATTGTTGGATCTTATGATGTTTCTCCCCCTCTACTCTCTTGTGATGAATTGAGTTTTCCCTTTGAAGTTATCTTATCGGATTGAGTCTTTAAGGATTTGAGAACACTTGATGTATGTCTTGCACGTGCTTATCTGTGGTGACAATGGAATATCATGTGATCCACTTGATGTATGTTTTGGTGATCAACTTGCGAGTTCCGTGACCTCGTGAACTTATGCATAGGGGTTGGCACATGTTTTCGTCTTGACTCTTCGGTAGAAACTTTGGGGCACTCTTTGAAGTTCTTTGTGTTGGTTGAATAGATGAATCTGAGATTGTGTGATGCATATCGTATAATCATACCCACGGCTACTTGAGGTGACATTGGAGTATCTAGGTGACATTAGGGTTTTGGTTGATTTGTGTCTTAAGGTGTTATTCTAGTACGAACTCTATGATATATCGATCCGAAAGAATAACTTTGAGGTGGTTTCGTACCCTGCAATAATCTCTTCGTTTGTTCTCCTCTATTAGTGACTTTGGAGTGACTCTTTGTTGCATCTTTAGGGATAGTTATATGATCCAATTATGTTATTATTGTTGAGAGGACTTGCACTAGTGAAAGTATGAACCCTAGGCCTTATTTCAACGCATTGCAATACCATTTATGCTCACTTTTATTACTTGTTACCTTGCTGTTTTTTATAATTTCAGATTACAAAAACCTATATCTATCATCCATATTGGACTTGTATCACCATCTCTTCGCCGAACTAGTGCACCTATCCAATTTACCTTTGTATTGGGTGTGTTGGGGACACAAGAGACTCTTTGTTATTTGGTTGTAGGGTTGTTTGAGAGAGACCATCTTCAACCTATGCATCCCACAGATTGATAAACCTTAGGTCATCCACTTGAGGGAAAATTGCTACTGTCCTATAAACCTCTGCACTTGGAGGCCCAACAACGTCTTTACCCACATATTGTAAGTTAAATAAAATATTCCTTTGCAGTAGGGAAAAATTTGGCTTTTCGCAAAACCTATTAACCATACAGCCTCCACCAGCCATATATGCATGTAGTGATAGCTTTATTTTCTTCATTACTCTCTTGTGTTACATTGCCAGCATATTCCATGTGCTGACCCGTTTTCGGGCTGCAACGTATCATGTTGCAGACTTTTCAGACGACGAGTAAGGAGCCTTAGGTCGTGGTCTTTCACTCAGTGATGCCGTTGGAGTTGATGGACTCACTTTATCTTCCAAGCCTTCCGCTGTTATCGTATTAGATGGCCTTAAGCCATATTTATTGTAATAAGTTCTCTTTTGAGACATTCGATGTAATAAGTGTGTGATTGCTACTCTGTTATAAATCCTCAGAGTTACTGTGCTGTCAGCATTACCGATAGGGATGACATTATCATCTATCATTTTGAGGTCGGGCTCGATGCTACAACTGATCGACATCAAACGAGAGCGTTTGAGATGTTCGGACTTGAATCGCATTGATGATGACAGCAATATAGTGATCAGAGCACACGCTGACTGTAGGACACGACCACTAAGCTAAAGCCCTAGATCACTACTCTCTTCTCATTTCTGACTCCTCTCCATTTCCTACTCTTTAGGATGGCGTACGCAAGGAACAAGTTTGTACAACTAGATGAAGACACACCTTTTGAACGCCACTTGAGGGAAGTCACTAGGTACCTGAACATCGGAATACCAAGCTTCACCGGGACTTACAACGCCACTTTACCAGAAGAGGAGCGATGGATGATTCAAGTTCAAGTTCCAGGAAGGACATTCACACCAGTCACTGAGCCCATAGAGTTTTCCTTTGATGCACCAACCTGGAGTCTAGGAAAGAGTATGGCAGCTCACATCATGGGACGCATTGGAGAAGTTTACCACAAGGATCTCAAGGATACTATCTACCAGATTTGTGGGCGCCGCATGAGCAATGGGAGCAATGGGATCAATGATGCACCAGGAAGGATAGATCAATTGCGCTTTCATCCAGGAGTTAAACCAGCATATTCACCGCCAGGAAAATCAGATGTGCGCAGGCATGATAGATCTGAAGAAGGCGATGACAAGGATCACGGAGCTTGAGGAAGAACTCAAGGCAACTCGCGAAGATTATGAGGAAGAAATCGTCGTACTAGTGGAGAAGAATGACGACTTGACAAGGAAGCTAGGAGTATTCATGGGAGACCCCGCGCCAGGAGGAGAAGATGACGGTTCCACTTGCCCGGAGAACTACATCATCATCGACGACACCGACTCGGACCCCGATAGTGATGATGACTTATGTTGATGAAGCTGGAGCGGATATCATGGAGTCTTCGACCGAACAATATTTCTAGTCTACCACCAAAACAGTAGTAGTAGTCTACCATGTAAATAGTATAGTCCAAGCACTTTGTAACGATAAGTTCTAGAACCGTTGTAGCCCTTGCTTGCTGATTGAGTGCATACGATTGTCGTCTCATGTGCATATGCAGCTGATTGTCAGACTCTATCGCAGGATACGTTTCCTCTTTCGTCACGTGTGGAGCGCACACGCTCTCAGAGGTTTCTGTATTTCTATTATCTGCCCTCTATCGCCTCCAGAATGTCCATGCCACGAAGATGTCACACTCCGTGCACTTCACTTATTCCACCGCGAGCTCACTCAGTTGAATTGTCCAAGCTCTAGAGGTTTAGTCATACACATACTGCGTCTAAGCATAGTGCGAGTTGTTTGAGAGGTTATGGTCTCTCTCAGAAACCCAAGGAGCTTAGACCAAACCCACAATAACAAACGAAAGCTCATCTCTCTATGTCCATCCCCAAATCCACACACACCCGTTGACAAAATTTATACAATGCCGTTATTATGATTGGGTTGCATAGGCGCACTGCGACGTGTATTTCTTTAAGAGATGGTAGCGAACGCAGCAAGACCGAGTCAATATGGCTGGTAGATAGTAGCAGTTTATGTGAAATATGCGTGGCAAATTATAAACAACCAGACGAGGCAAATGGAAGGGAGTTTAACCTACTGTAGGATGCGGTAACAAGATCAAATAAACAATGTCTAGATGACGGGTTAGAGAGCTTTGCCGCGCACCTAATTGTCTCGATGCTGACGCAACCAGCAGCACTCATCTAGGCGGTACGATACTATTTCCACTGGTGCCACTAATGATCCTAGCCAGCCTGTTGTCTGAACAATCAATGGGCAAGACATCATTCCAGCAGGAGTCTACATTCCACCTGCCCTATAACTGTTATCCGATCAAGCAGGAACGACCTGTCTAAACAAAGTGGCCATAAATGCATCAGCCAGAGATGCTTCTGAGACTACAGCGTGAACACCGAAAAGAGGAGGAACTTATCGTCTCACCGTTAGTAGCGCTACTATAAGTAGCTCTCGAGCGCGTCAGACTATTGAGTGTCTAATTCTTTCCGGTCCAAATCCGGTGTGGACGGTCTATTTCTGTATCACACGCAGTCACGCTAGCATACCGCCTTCAGAGCTAAATGCTACAGATCTAGTTTTAGTGAAAACAAGCGCGATTAAGACCACAAAATCAATCTCGAATCTGCACATGCAGTGTTTGCGAGCCTCAGATACGCCCTTATAGTGCCTCAGCGACTAACCTCTTGTGGAATAATCTTATCACACGAGTTAGCATACGCATAAAATCTTCTCTCGATCAGATTCATGCAATATGTCGACAGCAACAAAAGAACTTCAAAGGATACCCCCAAAGTTCTAGCATACAGATATACCGCGCGAAAGAGGTCAAGACGGTAATACGTTCTGTGTTGCGCAACGCCTCTCTCATCATAAGACATGTCAACCGGAACCCCGTCTAACTCTCTGATCACCAAAACATACATCACGAGTGGAGTCACCGTCGAGGGTATAGGACTCTGCTGATCTGCTCACATACAACCATAGATAATACAATGCACAGACATCACAATGCGATGCAAAGTGTGTTCTCTACACAATCCTAACAATACTCTCAGAGTCTCCAAGAAGTCCAGATCAAGTCAGTAAACATTCGACAAGGAAACGGCGTACAGATACAGCACGGCTGAGGTGGTCCAAACATCATAACCACACCAAGCCATCAAATAGACAGACGCTCCCCAGCACACAAGATCGGGGAAAATAACATCTCATAAGACAACACGAGGAGGTGAGTAGACACTTGACAGATAAACATCAAACACGATGCCAGAACACGACCGGAGCATTACACGACCGCTTCAGCCATCGCAAGTATGTGCCTGGCATGAGCATTAACTACGTCCGCATCACTGTCAGTGCGAGAGAGTAGGCACCGAAGCTATCGTGATGAGAGAGAAAGTCGCCACCGGAAAGGTGAGTAAACATTCCTCGCCATGTCTCTCTCTTGCGACCATTTTGGCGTTCTTTGCCTATTATGGAGTTGTCTTAGATTGTATATTCTCGTGTTTTGTTTTGCGTTTCCGTGGCTAGGTGGTTCTGAAACTTGGGAAGATCATGTCTTCCTAGGTTTTATAGTGGCTTGTCACCCTCATCACCATCCCAAGATCATGTCATTTCCATCCTTGACCTAACCCAAAATTCTTTTGTTGGGAATATTCCTTTTCTGATAAAGGAATAACCCTTAAAACCCTAGGTTGTGAAGCAACCTATATTTCTGTCACTCCTAAAATTCCCAAATAATTCTCATAAATTTTTTGGGTCCTATATTGATCAAATATGGCAAAATATTTCATTGCCATGTTCAAAAATAATCCTCCAATAATTCTTTTCCTATTCTGTCCTAAATGGCACTTTGCAAAGGAAGTGCTATTTATATTTGCTTGATTGACCCCAAACTTCTAGGACATCTTTTCCTTTCCATATCATTGGCTCATGCCAAAATTCAACTCAATTTGCCTAGTAAATATGCCTGAGCAAGTTTTCAAAGTTCCTGCATGAGGGAAGTGATTGTGAAGGAAGTACAAGCTAGACATGTCCAAATGAGTTGTAATTTTGCAAGTTCCTTTACATTATCAAATCATGATTCTCCACCAAATATGAGATCATGTAACTCATCTATGTGAGCCCAGCCCCAAATCTTAGTTTCTGGTCAGATTTTCAGTTTGTGAAGCAACTATATTTTCTATTGCTTCAATTCATCTGAAACTTTACGAGGACATGCTTCTACCTATATCAACTCCTTCCAACCAAAAGTTTTACTCAATTGATTAATCCACATTGCCCTGGGGTTAAATTTCGTCCAAAATTTACCTGCCCAGATGCAGACGCGTGTGGTCGTCGAAGCCCTAGCTCCTCACTTGCTCTCGTGAGCTTACACTCGTTAGCTACCTTACGTACCAGTCGTCCAAGTCTCATTTTTGGACAATCTTGCTCTCTCTCTCTCACTAAATCTAATATCATACCCCTTCCTCCTGGGTTTTTCAGTCCGCCTATATGGTCATTCGCGTCACATGTATGAATACTATACGCTTTTGTTCTGTACGACAGCTACATGGCAAATCACTCAGTGCTCTGAGAAGAGACCAGTTAGTCCAGCTTGAGCCTGTGCCTTACTACTAACCACATCTAACCATCCTCCTCTTAGTCTAATTTTGTGATCCGAGAACTTAGCAGCTAGTCCAACATAGAATACTACATTAAATCGTGTCAGTTACAAGAGACCACACTCTTATACCACAATCAAATATAACAGCACTAGACTTAAGTTAGCTTGTATTCTACATTCAGAGCAAGTTTACAGAAGTCAACCGTCTGTGAACATAGCAATCAAAACCCTACTCGCCCCTAAGTGCAAAGTGCTACGTGTCTTTGCCACCGTTGTAGACTCTCACATTATGGTGCGTCCCTACATGTGTTGGCGGCTCCACTGCGCCCTCTCCACTACCTTATATTATGGGGAGGGGCACCCCTATCACCACACAAACGGGACAATGTGATATAATTTTTGGCCACGCCAAAGGCGCGGTCTTGCTGCCATGACGCATTTTGATTACCTTTAGCTCGTGCGCGTACATGCGTTGTGCCCGCCGCCCTTGTTTCTGGCTTTCCCCAGTGAACATATCTACCATCTGCCGTCCGAGTTTTCCTCCCTGCCATCGTCGCTCGGCTTCGTGCGCACTGGAGTCATGTCACGGGAAGAGCCGCCCCCATGTTCCCGGTAGCTTCATCAATCACCCGTGAATCACGTCAATCGTTGTTGATGAAACACTCGCGTCTGTACAGCATCTAGAGCGTGGCATTCTAGACCGCTTCGGCAGGACACGTCGCTGCCTATGGTCAATCCATGTGTTCGGCCCTGAACATAGTTGATAGTGATCGACGAGCGGCCCCTTCGGCGTTAAAAAGCGAAGCTGCACGTGCCTGCTCAGCCGTCTCGCGTCCGTGAACGTACCTGCTCATTAGTCGACTACATCGACCCGCGTTGTTCATAACGCTTCCGCTTATGTCTACCTGCGGACACCGAGACACTCCACTATGTGTTTCCCTGCCTAGCTCCGTTGCTATATAGCATCTCGACTTGGACACCTCTCTGCATTCGCGTGCCGGTTAGGATTATTTTTAAGTCGAAATAACCACGTGAGCTACCTACGCCACTATCGGCGTCATTCCCAACAGCGCATCCGAAGCAGGTCATCCCACATGCGTCCCTCAGAGCCTTCTATTCTACTGCACGTCACACCTAGAAAGCTCCATACAGGAGCTCTGGCGCCCGTCCGTCTTTTCGCCGGGGTAGTTACGCCTATACATATGCTGTCTCGAGTCACTAGTTGATCTCTCTTTGTATGGCTCACTCCTGTGAGGTTTTCGGAGTCGACTCAGTAGCCCCCTCGTGCCTCCAGCAGAGCATGTCCACGTAAGCACTTTCACTCGGCACACCCACGCTTCGCACTCGTCCCCACGAGACCGGTCTAGCCCCTACCGTCGTGCGCTTCGCGCAGCAGGCAGCTGCTGCCTGATTCGGCCGAGGTACGTCGTTACGCTTTCTCCCCAACCCGAGCTCTTCTTTATACACGTCCTTTGCTGTAATCGTCCTCAGGCCTCCCCTCCTCGTCCACTACTCCACCTGACACACTCGATGGGTCTTTCCCTTTCCATGGAACAAGGAGATCACAAACTCCCCAATGCACACTTATCATACCGCATGTGTGTGGTTTTTGGAGCCGTGCTTACACTTAGTACAGACAAGCCCGTGTTCTCCCTTGCGCAGGCCGCGTAGCAGCCAACGCTAATACCAACCTTGTCCAAACAAACCAAGAGGTACGAGACGTCTAAACTTGTTTGTCGCCGGCGCGCTGGCTCTCTGCCTTCGGGCCCAGCTAGCGTCTGATGTTTCTGATATGGTCTCAAAGATATGAGCTAAATTTTGTTGTATGAGATGATCATGTTTTGTAACAGAGTTATCGGCAGCGGGCGGGAGCCATATGGTTGTCGCTTTATTGTATGAAATGCAATCGCCATGTAATTGCTTTACTTTATCACTAAGCGGTAGCGATAGTCGTAGAAGCAATAGTTGGCGAGACGACAATGATGCTTTGATGGAGATCAAGGTGTCAAGCCGGTGACGATGGTGATCATGACGGTGCTTTGGAGAGGGCCATCAAA
This sequence comes from Triticum urartu, assembly GCF_003073215.2. Lineage (NCBI taxonomy): Eukaryota > Viridiplantae > Streptophyta > Magnoliopsida > Poales > Poaceae > Triticum > Triticum urartu. The sequence continues at coordinate 10,014 of NW_024120264.1, forward strand.
GGCACACGATGATGATGGCCATATCATATCACTTATATTGATTACATGTGATGTTTATCCTTTATGCATCTTATTTTGCTTAGTTTGGCGGTAGCATTATAAGATGATCTCTCACTAAATTTCAAGGTATAAGTGTTCTCCCTAAGTATGCACCGTTGCTACAGTTCGTCGTGCCGAGACACCACGTGATGATCGGGTGTGATAAGCTCTACGTTCACATACAATGGGTGCAGGCCAGTTTTGCACACGCAAATCAAAATGGGAATGGGCCGACCCGGCCCTGGCCCTGGCCCCGGCCCCATGGCCCCAAGGTCAATATGTGAGGCCACGGGCCGGCCCATTTCATCAGAATTTTGTGGCCCCATTGACCCATTGGGTACATGAGGCCGTCCTAGAATTTAGCAAATGTTTACACAGCCCAGGGGATTACAGGTTTTTTTGAACCAAATGTTTGCACAGTCCAACAATTGTGGCCTCGCCAAATTACTAATAAGTCCCCAAAAGATTAGATATGTCAGCAAACATGTACACAGTACAGTAAAATGACAAGGTCTAACCTTTTCACATTTAGTAAAATGGCGAGATCATGAGATTACATGTTTCAAGAGCATCAAGCAAAAGACCTCAATCCAACAGATTCGAACAAGATCAAAAGATTACAAGTTTCAAAGAACGTCAAGCTAATGACCTCAATCCAACAGACTCAGACAAGATCAAAATATTATAGGTTCAACATGCTAAACTTTTCACATCCCAGTAGGTTATAGAGAAAGCTGACATATCTTTGCTTCACCATCTGCTTCAGGTTCAACATCAATTGCTCCAACAAGCATCAGTCCTTCGATATCTGTATTTACAAAGAAATGTTACAAGAGTGATTCTGTGCACATCAACTAAATAGTATATTTTATCCCTCAAAAAACTAAATAATATATTTATGAACAGAGGAATATTCTTTGTAGCAAAGGCGTGTTCCAGAAAACCAATTCATGATCAGGTTTGCAAGAAAATACACTTCTAAATATCCATTATACACTACTCGTCATCCACTCGTAGACATATTCTAATCAAGTTACTTTAGTTAGCAATGCATATTTTTAATATAGTTTGGCGATGAAAAAAATGAATCTGAACTACACATTCATATCTGAGAGAAAAAAGAAATATATATTAGAGATCAAGTATAACTTGGGGAAACCAAAAACAAAAAGCACTTTATGTGTGTAAAACCCTCTATATATCACTCTACACTGTTTGGGCTGCATCTGCAAATAGTTCCCGTGGAACAAACGTATAGATATGAAATCCCTCATTAAAAAGCAGACTTCATACTTTAAGCGTACTTTCATATACATGGCACTATATACATTAGAAGGTTCATCATACCTTGTAAGTCCATTATAATGTCATGAACTGAAGCCAAGCTACATTGAGTATTAGCTGCAGAAAAAAGAAGAAACTTGTAAACTTGAAGCATTAACAAGAAACAAAGAAGAAACTTGTGTCTTATGGCTTTACTGTTGGCCCTTATCAAATCTTGTAAGCAAACAAGAGCTTCAAGTGTCGTTACGGTCATTCGACTTCGAAAATCTGATAGAACTCTCTTTCCTGTGCTGAAGGCAGACTCGGATGCCACCGCAGAGGCAGGAGCCGCCAAGATATCTGCTGCCATGTGACTCAGTGTTGGGTATTCACCTGAGTTCGTCTGCCACCATGCAAGGATATTGAATTGATCACTTTGAAGGATGGGTACCTTTGACAAGTAAGAATCAAGTTCGGTAGAATCCAAATTTGTTGATCGAGCAATGAGGGTGACATGTTGGTCCCAATCAGCCATAGGATCTTCACCACTTATAGCCATGTCATCATCACCTCCTTGTGACATGGGATCTGAGCCATTGTCATTCAATTGGAGGTATTCCTTGAACAACCCTTGGAACACATTTTTTTATTTTAGCAATCATTGTTGCACCTTCGTTCCCAAACTCTAGGCCAAATCGGAACTCAATATATTTCAACTTGAATTGTGGGTCCAAAATCACTGGAATACAAATGCTCAACCATGACTATCTTCCAATACCTTCTGAATTTTCTCTTCATATATTTGACCGTTGTGCCCATCTCAGAATCCTCTTCATAATGTTGTTGCTCTAAGGTCAGCTTCAGTTTCCACATTTCCTGGAAATACAAGTTAGCAGTTGGATATTTTGTGCCGGATCACATTAGTGGCTTCATAAAATACCTTCAGTAGCCTGCAAACATCTTCGGCATTTTCCCAATCCTCAAAAGATGGCTTGAAGGTATGTTGTTTATCTTGAATGGCCAAAGAGTCAAACACTCCGCGATACTCTTTTGCTATATCAATCATCATGTAGGTTGAGTTCCAGCGAGTTGGAACATCAAGACTAGGAGTTCTCCCACATGATACACCATGTTGCTCAACGATTTCTTGAAATTTTTCCTTTTGACTTGGTGAGCTTCGAATGTATTTCACAGTTTCACATATCATGTTGATCACTAGACCAAGGAAGTTCAATCCTGCTTGACATATCAGATTTATGACATGGGCGGCACAACGTTGGTGAAACAACTTTCCACCACCAGGTAACATCTTCTTAAGCAGGAGATGTGCCTTCAATAGCTTCATCATTGCACCATTGTTCGATGCATTGTCTAGCGTCACAGCAAAGAGATTATCTTCAATGTTCCACTCTCTTACGAAATTCACCATGATGTTGAACATTGCAGCTCCTGTGTGTGGCGTCTCCATAGTGGCAAATTTCACTATCCTCTTCTGCTGCTTCCGCTCCTCATCAATGAAATGAGTTGTGATGCATATGTACCCCATTGTCCGATTTGATGTCCACATGTCCATAGTCAAATAAATCTTGGATTTGGAGTTTTGGAACATCCTTTGCAGAATTATCTTCTCTTCCTTAAATGCTTTCATGCAGTCCTCCTTTACTGTTTTTCTACATATCATCTTGAAGCTAGGATTTAGACTAGAGACAAATCTTCTAAATCCATCATACTCCACCAATGAGAATGCCAATTCATGCAACACTATCATCCTCATCAGCTCTCGGCGTGCTAATGCCTATTAAAGGTCCAAAGCCCCATTGCAACTCCATCAGGACTCACGATAGAAGCACTCAGTTGTCCAGAAACTCTAAGAACCTTCTTCCTTTCCCTGCATCTTTTCAAATGTTTGTGCAATGAACTTGTTCCATGTTTACGCTCAACACAAATATTCCTTGCACAGTGTTTGCACTCAGCAGCTACAACTATCCATCAACACGGATAGGCTCGTATTCTTTCCACACTTTAGACAAAAACTTTCTTCCCGGTTTAGAGAATGATCCCATGTCAATGATCTCAACCTCTCCCTCTTCATCCACATTATCTCCCTCTTCTTATTCATCATCATCATCATCTTCTTCATCCTCATCTTATTCTCCTTCCTCTTCTTCTTCATAGTCAACATCTTCTTCATCAGCATCATCTTCTTCAAAATCAACCATATGAGTGTCTTGTGAACATCCTGCTGAGCAAAGGACACGAGTGTTAACATTACAATTACGAGTATTTTTTATTTTAGCAACCAGTAATTTGCATCCCTAGAAAAAGAAAGATTAACAATACTCACCATGATAAGCTCTACAAATGTTTATCGAAGAAGGAGACACCCCTAGGGGTGGTTGAGTCCTTCTCATTGTCGCACCGGATATCAACGATGAACCACCACTTTGATATGCCTCATGGTCCCCTTCTTCCTCTTCCATTTTTCTGATTAGAGGGAAATATATGAACATTAGAGAGCATTAACTTTCAAAATCAACAGCAGATGTAATACCCAAATTTCATTTACTTGTACTAGTGTAGGACAACCAAGAAATTTTGTATATGAACTTAACAAAATTTGGTTTGAGAATCAAAACAATTAATAGGATTCGGGGGAAGAAATTTACAAAGCACTGATAATATCTGAACACATGCACGAACATACATCGACGGAGCCATACACTACTAAACTGCCTCATCGGCGAGAAAATTCTGCGCATTTATTGATCACAACTACAGAAACAAACTGCTACGAATTAGTTATCAGAAGTCATAACATGTTCCAAATTTGATAAATAGTACTATCACAAACCAATCTGGTTTAGGCATGTACCTTGACAAGCAAAATAAACAAAGGTACAATCATGATCCCCAAATCTGTTGCTTGCCCTGGGCAAAATGATCCACTATAAAACATTTCCAATCAAATATCATCTAGTTGTTCATGTACTTGTTCATGTACACTGACTGAATGACAAGGACCAACATTGTAGAACTACTACAGAACCAACATTGAAAGTAAGGCATGACCTGGGAGTACACTGACTGAATGAATGACAGGGACCAACACTGACTGAATGACTGATCCCATGGCTACAGAGTACACTGACTGAAAGTAGCAGAATCAATACTGAAACAATTGCAGACAACACTGACCAAGAACAAAAATAAGACCGGTGCTTGCATTGCAGCTGCGCTGTGATAGGGAGGAAGCCGGCTAGAGTCTCACCTGCGAGATGATAACGTTGAGGACGGCGACCGGAATCGCGAGGTAGACAGTGGACGAGACCGCAGGTCAGCGAGCTCGACGGCGACCAAGACGACGAACAAGAGGCGGGAGGAACGCCGGCGGCGGCAGGCCAGCAGAGATGTTCAGGGGCAGCCGACGGCGGCAGAGATGGTCGGAGGTGGTCGATAGAGAAGGTCGGGGGAGGACGAGGGCGGTAGAGATGGCTGGCGGCCGTAGAAATTGTTGAGAGCGGTTTACAGAGATCGTGGTGGGCAGCGACAGAGATGGACTAGGGCAGCGCGATCAGACGGCTGGGTCGACCCATCTGGTCCATCGGGTCACACGGTGCCAGCTCCATTGACCCGTTCTATGATTCGAGGCCAACCCACCTGGCCCATTGGCCTCGAGATTTCGGGTCGGGTCAGTGACCCAGCGGGCCGACCCGGCCCATTCCCATTTTGACACGCAGAAATACAGTAACGACAACTGTAACCTATCTTGTACACAATATTCGACTCCGGTAACACGGAGGACCAAAGGACGG
>NW_024120265.1:0-8131 GCF_003073215.2 Triticum urartu
TGCTTCTGGGTGTTGGCGACCTTGATTGCTGCCAGCTTGTCTTGTCGCACCTCCTTGCAGTGGACACGAACCAAGGACAGAGCCACATCAGCGCCGCACCGAGCAGAAGACTTCTTCCACTCCTGCACTCGGTCAGGAATTCCGTTAAGATGAGTCATCAGAGACTTGAGATCGTGTTGGAGTGTAGCCTCTGGCCAAAGTGCCGGGTCGATCCGTGACATGGCGACCTTCAGTCGAGCCAAGTAGTCCACAGCCCCGTCAATGCGAGATTCCAGTCGGAGCAAATTCATGGCAGCTTCATCTTTCACGGGAGAGTTGATTGGATCCAAACCTGGTTCGATCCACCCAAGTCTCCTCTTCAATGTTCTGGCAAAACTCTGCATTCACGATCCAAGGATAAGTCGATTTTCATACACTGAGTCGACACAAAAAAATCAGTCGGAACTAAATGTGCACCTTCAAGCTTGATATACAACTTCTTGGCAAGGCTCCTCAGGTAGCTCTCCAGATCGTCCCTCCTACGAGCAACGCCTTCCATCTTTTCGGTCAGGTTGAGGTTCTCCTTCTTCCAACGTGTGCACTCCCTGTTGGCTTCATTCAGAGTAGTCTTCAGCCTGGTATTCTCTTCTTTCAACTGGCCGACTGAAGCCAGCTTCTGTTCGGCCAGAGCGGTCCTGCCGTCATCCTCCTTCTGGGCAGCAGACCAATCCTGATCCTTTTTTGCCAAAGCCTCTCTCAATTTTTCTGCAAAGAAATGATGATTGATTCAGAAATAGCAGAAGGGGGCTCAGGCCTAAAACTGACCAGTCGACAGACTTGTCTTACCGGCGGCGCCGTCTCTGACCGTCTGCAGTTCTGTCCTGGCCAGCTCCAAGTCAAGTTTCAGTTGAATCTGCTGACTTTCCAAATCAGCGAAGCGAGCTCCAAGATCACAAGATTTCTGAAATCAAAGGGGAGAAATTATTCCACAGCAAAAAACGACAAATACTAAGACTATAGTCGACTGCCCGCAGTCCACCATAGTCTTGGGGACTACACCCAGTGGGTGCACTTTGAGTGCCCCCACCGGTTCTGATCCCACTCGACCGGCCCGCCGGAGTTGAGTAGTAAAAAAAAGAGAGGCAAAGTAGAACTCAGACCACAGTCGACTGCCAGCAGTCGACCGCGGTCTCGGGGACTACACCCAGTGGGTGCACTTTGCGTGCCCCCACCGGTTCTGATTCCACTCGACCGGATCGAGCGGAAGAAACAAACTACCAGTTCGGTTTTACTCGACAAAATACAAAGACTACGGTCGACTGCCAGTAGTCCGCCGTAGCCTCGGGGACTACACCCAGTGGGTGCACTCAGCATGCCCCCACTAGTCCAAAAAATTCAATCAACACACCCAGTGGGTGTATAGATGAAAAGATTTTCGGAAAGAATCTTCAGATAGCATATCCTAACAGAACAAGCGGTGACCAACTAACCTGAACATTGCTCTGGAGAGCCGAGCTGACATCATAGGCAGCTTGGCTGGCGTCCCGCACCGTCTCCATCTTCTCTATCATAATGCCCGCCTGGCGTATGGCTTCCCTAGCAGCATTCACCTCGTCCTCCGGGACATGATGAGTTGCAAAAAGTGAAGGCGGGTCGACAGGGGCCTGAGCAGTCGAAGAAGAAGGCAAGGCGCTCGACAAGGGCTCCGCGAAGGTAACAGAACCCCGATTGACATCACCAGTGTCTTGAACGACTGGTTCCGCCCTCGGCGTCGGCTGCAGCGCCTCACTTATAGGAGCTCGCCTACTCTTCCTCGTCAAAGACCTCTCGGGCTCTTCATCATCATCAGGGAGGTCAATAATGTTGGGAGCTGTACAAAGTTCAAGTTGCCAAAATCACGTCACCCAATGATGCATGATGCAGTTGAATCGACCAAAGAAAGATAGTATGGCAGAAATCATACCCGGATTAGAAGTGACCGCATCCTCCATCACCTCATCATCATCCCTGTAAGCTGAGGTCCCGGAAGTGGCAGCGCTAACAATTCCAAAGCTCGTCCAGTTAAAACAAGAAAAATAAACAGCACGGAGTGTCGAGTGAATACAAGGAGAAACACTCATGCGGAGGCGATGGGGATATCGATCTTGATCTTCGGCAGCGCCTTCTGAGTCTTCGGTTCTGCAATTTTGGGGTGCTTTGGCGCCTTCTCAGTCGTGGTTGGTGAAGATATCCGAGGACGCTTAGAAGACTGACCAGCCCGAGCAGTCACCTTGTCGCGGGCACTCGGCCGATCCTGATCAAGCTTGGATCGCCTCTCTATGCGAGGAGGCGGCTCGACTTCTTCCTCATCACTCGAGTCGTCGCTTCCTCCATCCCCTTCACCATCGGAAGTCCACTCGCCACTTTCGCCACCACTCCCCTCGCCTTCCTGAGCTTGCTCTTGCTCCCCGTTGGGCATCGAATACATTTCAATAATGGCCTAAAAGAAAGCAGGGAGAACAAAGTCAGTCGACGCAATACAGACAGCTACGCGAGTGAATTCAGATTACAAGCAAAAACTCAGAATCAGACCTTCTCTGGTGCATGAGACTGGTCGAATGGAGGGACTCTCCTGGCTCCCCTGGGGTTGTCCTTGTTCCCGGTAATGCTCGACAGCCACTTCTCCAGCGTGTTGTCATCGACCTCCTCCGGGTGGATCCGACTGGAGTCTTCTAGACCCGAATACATCCACATCGGGTGGTCTCGGGCTTGGAGAGGCTGGATGCGCCGCTGAAGGAAGACCTCCAAGAGATCCATACCAGTGACCCCGTCACAAATGAGCTGGACCACTCGGTTTACCAACACCTTCACGTGCGCCTTCTCCTCCGAGAGCACCTCCAAAGGGGAGGGTTTTTCCACTCGGTCCATGGTAGAGGGAGGGAGGCCGGTCGATTTCCCTGGCGTCCACTGGTCTTTGCAGTAGAACCAGGTCGACTGCCATCCGCTAACTGAATCGGGAAGAATCATGGCCGGAAAGGAGCTTTTCCCCTCGCCTGGATGCCAAGACCCCCACACATTTGGATCACTTGGGTCCTCTCGTCACTCGGATTAGCCTTTTTCACTGTTTGGGAGCGACAAGTGAAGATATGCTTGAAAAGACCCAAGTGAGGTCGACAACCCAAGAAGTTCTCACACAAGGAAATGAACGCGGAAAGATAAACGATTGAGTTGGGGGTAAAATGGTGGAGTTGAGCCCCAAAGAAGTTCAAAAACCCTCGGAAGAAAGGATGAAGGGGCAAGGAAAACCCACGGTCGACGTGGGTGGCAAGAAGAACGCGCTCACCCTCCCTGGGTTGCGGCTCGGATTCCTTCCCCGGAAGCCGCGCCGAGTCGTAGGGGATCAGCCCTCCCTCGGCCAGGTCGTCGAGGTCCTCTTGGGACGTCCTTGAGTGGATCCAGTCGCCCTGGATCCAACCCCTCGGCAGGCCAGTCCGCGAAGAAGATCCGCCCCGGCTCATCGCCTTCCCCTTCGATTTTGCCGTCGCCTTCTCCGCCCGCTCCAGAGCCGTTGTCCTCTCCTTCACCATTGTCGCCGATGAGACGTGTGCGGTGCGGTGGCGCTGGGGCGAGAGCGAGCGCAGCAGAGAGGCGTGAGGAGGAGAAGAAGTAATGGGACGCACTGTTCGAGGGACTCCGGTCCAACGCCTTATATGAGGCCGCTTCCGAGTGGCTGACTGGTAGGCCCAGACGGCTCCGTCAAATCCCGTAATGACCGCGTGAGCGATACATGGCGAAAAAGGTGGCTCGGGGATCGAGGAAATTCCGCTCTATCCCATCTGATTACTGCGGCCTCCCCCGTCCCCGCGCTTCCCAAAATTCGGATCCCACTAAATCCGCGGGCAGAAAACAAACTTGTCAGACTAAAAGATCTCCTCCGCACCGTCACTCGGAGCCTTACAGGTAAAGAAACTCACTCGACGAAGAACTAAGAATGGATCAAGGCGACTGAAAAGGAAGTTGCTGTCATCACTTGGGTCCGTTGATCCGAAGCAAGACTTGCTCACGGCATGAAAAACGAGTCGGAGAGGTCCTCAACTCCTTTCCCACTCAAACCTCAATCCATTCAGGGGCTAATGACGAAGCTATGAACCTAGGGTAGGGTCATGGACCTGCCCTAACTGCCCTACCCAAGGACATCTCTAGAAGAAATCACCTTTCAATCGACTTGAAGGTGTCCCACTCGACAGACTCGAAGACACTCGACCAAGAAGCAATCACTCGACCAAGACCCAACCACTCGACGGCCAGGAGACCTAAAGGCGCCCCGCACTCTAACGGTCGGCCATTAAGTAGCTTTTATGATCATCATAGCACTTTATTACTAGCATTACCAGAAACGCCCTGCCTTAATGCACATTGAACCCTTCGTAACATGGGCTGGCCGGGGTCCTGGCGCACTCTATATAAGCCACCCCCTCCTCTGAGACAAGGGTTCGCACCTCTGTAACTCACACACACATAATCCAGTCGACCGCCTCCGGGCTCCAAGACATAGGGCTTTTACTTCCTTCGAGAAGGGCCTGAACTCGTAAACCTTGCGTCCTTACAACCTCTTCATAGCTAAGACCTCACCTCTCCATACTTACCCCCCTACATTACTGTCAGAGTTAGAACCACGACACCGGCCATCTTCTTCGGCACCTTGTAAGGCGCCGAGACCAGCATCTTCGTCAGAAGTGGGACGACCGGTTCTTCGGGCAGCGGGGCCGGAGAATGGATCCGCTCCGCCTTCTTCATCTAGCCCTGGGAGAGTTGTATAAAACACGCTAAGCACTTCCTTTGGGTTATGCAGATAAAAAGTTTGATGACTTACCGAACTTGCAGGGCGGGAAAGTTGGTGCACGCGGTCCTCGGCAGAGTCCGACCATGATTTGCTGGACTTGAAAAGCACCTTCCATATGTCCTTGTGCGAAGAGCCAAAAAGCTCCGGGCTCTAAGACGTAGGGCTTTTACTTCCTCCGAGAAGGGCCTGAACTCGTAAACCTTGCGTCCTTACAACCTCTCCATAGCTAAGACCTCACCTCTCCATACTTACCCCCCTCCATTCCTGTCAGAGTTAGACCCACGACACCGGCCATCTTCTTCGGCACCTTGTAAGGCGCCGGGACCAGCATCTTCGTCAGAAGTGGGACGGCCGGTTCTTCGGGCAGCGGGGCCGGACAATGGATCTGCTCCGCCTTCTTCGTCCAGCCCTGGGAGAGTTGTATAAAACACGCTAAGCACTTCCTTTGGGTTACGCAGATAAAAAGTTTGATGACTTACCGAACTTGCAGGGCGGGAAAGTTGGTGCCCGCGGTCCTCGGCAGAGTCCGGCCATGATTTGCTGGACTTGAAAAGCACCTTCCATATGTCCTTGTGCGAAGAGCCAAAAAGCTCTCGCAAGGTTTGGTTCCTGGCCGAATCGAATTCCCATAGATTGCATGTCCGGTGCTGACAAGGAAGGATTCGGCGAACTAGCATCACCTGGACCACATTGACAAGTTCAATGTTCTTGTCTCCCATATCTTTAACGCGCGTCTGGAGCACCGACAATTCGTCAGACGAGGACCAGTCCAGGCCTTTCTTGACCCAGGATGTAAGCCGCAGGGGGGCACCGGATCGAAACTCGGGGGAGGCGGCACATTCTGTGCCGCGCGGCTCAGTGATATAAAACCACTGCTGTTGCCACTCCTTGGCAGAATCATTAAAGGTTCCCGTTGGCCATATGACGTTGGGCATCTTGCTCACCATAGCGCCCCCGCACTCGGCGTGCTCACCGCCCACCACCTTGGGCTTCACATTAAAAATCTTCAACCATAAACCAAAGTGCGGCGAGATGCGGAGAAAAGCCTCGCACACGACAATGAATGTCAAGATGTTGAGGAAGGAATTAGGGGGCGGATCGTGAAGATCAATCCCATAATAATACATGATGCCACGAACGAACGGATGGAGGGGAAACCCTACCCCGCGAACAAAGTGAGGGAGGAATACAACCCTCTTGTGGGGTTCCGGAGTAGGGACGATCTGTCCCGCCGTCGGGAGTCTGTGGCTGATTTTCTTGGCCAGGTACCCGGCCTGCCGAAGCTTTTTGATATCCTTCTCTCGGACAGTAGAGGCCATCCATTTGCCTCCTGCTCCGGATCCGAACATCTTCGGAGGGCCTTTTGTGGGCAGAGAAGATGAACGCTTGGGCACTGGAGTTTGGGCGGAGGGGAATGAATCGGGAAGTAGAAGGCGTGGGTGCGAAAGGGAGCCCTTATCCCCTTATAAAGGCAGCAGGGATTCTGCGCCTCCCCACTTGCCTGGTAAAACCGCTTATTCCCCAAGCGCCATAATTGATGGTGCAGTTGGGTTACCCACACCCGTATTGATGAGAATCCTGTGATAAGGGGACATGATCTCTGCTTCGACAAGATGTGCCAATAAAACCACCTCGCGAAACATGTAGTGGCAGGCTGGGAGGAACGGTTCGAATAATGACCGGGCTATGGTGTGATGCCACGTCATGAAAAGTTGTCAGCGGATTAGATTTGTGGAAGTATTATTCTCTCTACGGTGGTATGTGGAATTTGTTTTGCTGAGCCGGACACTATCCTTGTGTTCAAAATCTTCTATGAAATATTCGGAGGAGGAACCCGCCTTGCAATGCCGAAGACAATCTGCGCGCCGGACTCATCGTCATTGAAGCCTTGTTCAGGGGCTACTGAGGGAGTCCTAGATTAGGGGGTCCTCAGACAGCCGAACTATATCCTTCTGCCGGACTGTTGGACTATGAAGATACAAGATTGAAGACTTCGTCCCCGTGTTTGGATGGGACTCTCCTTCGCGTGGAAGGCAAGCTTGGCAATACAGATATGTAGATCCCCTCCCTTGTAACCGACTCTGTGTAACCCTAGCCCCCTCCGTGTCTATATAAACTGGAGGGTTTTAGTCCGTAGGACAACAACAATCATACCATAGGCTAGCTTCTAGGGTTTAGCCTCTGCGATCTCGTGGTAGATCAACTCTTGTAATACTCATATCATCAAGATCAATCAAGCAGGAAGTAGGGTATTACCTCCATCGAGAGGGCCTGAACCTGGGTAAACATCGTGTCCCCCGCCTCCTGTTACCATCCGCCTTAGACGCACAGTTTGGGACCCCCTACCCGGGATCCGCCGGTTTTGACACCGATAGCGGAGGCTGCCCCAACAAGGGTTTTGCCGGGGGAGCCTACTTCGTCCGTCTGCTCCTTTGTGTTCTTGGCCTTGGCATTGCCTTGGCTGTATTGGGCTTCAGTTTTACCTCGGTTCACCTCCCCTGTTCTGCTTGGTGCAGTCGTGGGCGCGACTCCAACTGTCCGTGCACAGGTAAAGGGGTATAAAGGTGCGCCCCTTCTTTTGTACACCGACAGGAGCCCCCGGGCCTGGGCCACACATAAGCGTGACACGTTGTTGGGCCAGGCCCAAAATGGTGCGTGGGCAGGAGGGGCGGTTTTTACCGCGGTAATTTTCTGTCTACTGCGCTTCCCCACGACCCACGTTGAATGCGGGACGTGGATGGGTGCGTACGTGACGTGGGCGGCAAGCATGGGGCGGTTTCCGCAGGCATGCGTCACATCGCGATACAGGGGCGGCTCGCGCCTTCCCCATGAAGAGGGAGAGGCATAAAGGCACGTCCCATTTACTGAATGGGGCTGGGTCGCGGTCTTCAAGGCGTCCACACCCCACGATCACGGGGTGGGGAGAGGTCGCTTCACTCGTCCCCTCGGTTCTGCATGTTCGCCACGCGTCCTCCATGCACTTGGGGTGGCAAGCGGTGGAGACAGGAAACTGGGCCGTCGCTGGTTGGGGCAGCGGGTCGGTCTTGATTCCCTGCGCCTCTGGTGGCTGGATTGGCCGAGCGGGGCGGCCGAGCCCTGACCGCGTCCCTTTATAAGGAGAGGGAAGGGGGGATGGTACCCCGCATTCTTCTATCTTCTATCTCCTCCTGCTTCTACTTCTTCCTCTCACCCGCCATGGAGAAGGGGAACCCCGGTCCCTCGACGGTGGCGAAGAGGGTCGCCGCTCGACAACGCGTCCCTCCTCCTCCTGAGCCCGCGGTGGTGGAACTGGATGCGAGGGGAAGGGGGGGCGGCACGGTGGTGGGGGAG
>NW_024120266.1:0-22873 GCF_003073215.2 Triticum urartu
CGCCCCCCCCCACGACGTTTCGAATTCATCAGGCGGCCGGCCTGGTGATGGCCGGCTCCTAGCTGTCGGCACCTCCAGAAGACGGATGAAGCAAGTTGACCACACGACTCAGAGTAGGAAGCTGCTGGGGCTTCTCGCCTTTCCAGCCGTGATGCCCCACCAGCTACGGGGACTACTGTCGGAGTAAATGACCACGGGTAGCCTCATCAGCCCCCCGCGGTATTTAAAGACATCGGGGCCGACTGTGCCCCTCATACCTCCCGGCCGAATGACTGCTCCCTTAAGACGGCTAGTCCAAGCAGTCGGCTACTAGAAGGAGGCAGGATACTAGAAGGCGGCTACAAGGCGGCCGGCTTCCAGTAGGCGGCCCCTCGTGCCCTCAAAGTTCGCACCCACATAACTGCGACGGGACGGGGCGTGGCTACAGTGCAACCTGTCACTCTTGAATCCCGAGCCGAGCGCGACTACAGTACGAGCATACCTGGCGAATGCCCGCCATCCGGTAGGGTACTATAACCATGCTGCCCCTGACATCACCTACTACCTAGGGAGCTATGCTCCCATGACGGCCTGTCGGTACGGCCCGCAGGAGGCGGGCCCTACCTGTCGGCGAGCCGTCTCCCACTAGGCGGCTCCCTCCCCCCTCAAAGTCTGTGCACCATTAATCAGAGGAAACAGGGAATGGCTATAGTGAAACGCCACCAGATGGTGGTACTATAGCCATGCTTCCCTCGACAAAGCATCCATCATCAGTAGTGAGGCTACAGTGAGGAGTGATCAACCAGACCCACAAGCGATGGGCACGGCCTGTCGGCCGAGTACGCGACAGCCAGCGGGACCTACCAGGCGACGGGCCCCAGCTGCCAGCGGAGAAGCCGGTATTTAGACAGACTGACGGCTAGGGCCCACACCCGGTCGGATTAGGATTACCATGGTACCCCTGGGGGTTGGCCTATATGAACCGCCCAGGTCACCCATGCAAAGGGTTCAGAACCTTAGTAGACACACACTCGCACGTAGAGAGGGGAAGAAGGGTGTCGGATGTGGGGTTCCGGCAAACCCTTAAGGTTCAGACACTGGGGTGCGCGCGAAGTCTTTCCTTCCTTCCAATCTACGACCTAGCTCACTAAGATCTCGCGGACGAACTCGACGAACTCGCAACACAGAAATACACGAGGTTTATACTGGTTCGGGCCACCATTGTGGTGTAATACCCTACTCCAGTGTGGTGGTGGTGGATTGCCTCTAGGGCTAGTGATGAACAGTACAAGGGAAGAACAGCCTCCGGAGGTTGAGGTGTTCTTGTGAGTAGGCTCTCGATCGGTTTGGATCGAGCTAAGGCCTGTCTCCCAGATCCGATCCCCACTGCCATGGTGGCTAGCTCTACTTATATAGGCCCTGGTCCTCTTCCCAAATATCGAGCGGGGAGGGAGCCAACAATGGTGGGACGATTTGAAGGGGGACAGCTAGTACAAACTATCCTGACAAAAGTGGTCTTCGCCTGCGAAAAGCTCTGTGGTGACGCCGTCTTGGGCTCCACGGTGACCTCCGTCTCGTAGTCCTCCTGGTCTTGGTCTCGTTGCACCAATATGGCAACCTTTACCTGACGCCTCGGTACTCTTCGCCTGCGCTGGCCTCCTTAGCACCAAAGAGGAAACAAGGACGCTGCGTGCGCTGGCGCCCGCCTGGTGTCGTGCGTCATGGCTCACGTCATGAGGGCCTCGTGAGGTTTGCCCTGCCTTGATATCTCCACTCCTCGCAAGCCTGCCCGACTAGGCTACTCCAGAGGAGGCCTTGCGTCGCCCGCCTCACGAGGGTCTTGGATGATTTGTTGGTGAAGATGGGCCATACAGTATGCTGGCTCAGCCATGCCGTGGGCCGTAGGCAGGCAAGTCTGGGGACCCCCGTTCCCAGGATGCCGACAGTAGCCCCTGGGCCCAAGGTGCGCTCGGGCTTGGCTTCGCGGCGAAGCCAAGGGCCAAGTACGGAGCGTCGCGAGCCCCAAAGGCCTGTGGCCTCGATTGACGCGTGGTGGATGATTGGACGTGGGCGTCTCCTCTTCCTCACATTGCCTCGGCAACTGCTCGACTTGTCAGGTCCCCGCGACATGCAAGGAAAACCATCATTACCTGCGATCGTGGGAGACGCCGGTTGGCCTTCCCTAGCTATAAATGGTGAGGGGGCGGAGCCCCCATTGCCCATCTCTTCCTTGCTTGCTTGCTCCTTCCTCCTCGCTCCATCGCTTGCAGTGATACCAATCGCACCATGAAGGAAGTTCTCCGCCGCCGAGAAGGGGAAAGCCCCTCGCGAGGGACCCGGCTCCCCGGCGCCCAAGCGCGGCCGCGGCCGCCCGCGTAAACATGCCATGACCCCCGTCGTGGCCCATTGTCGAGACAGCGCCACGGCATGCGGAGTGGGTCATCCCAGCCATGGCGGTCCAGTTGATGAGGGGAGGCGTGCCATGGTGGCACGGCCTCCTCGTCCGCGCTTCCACACGACGGAGGTGTCGCCGGAGTTCATCGTCTGGTCAGAGAACCCGGCCGGCAACTGGCTCCAACTCCCACGCTTCTTTGCCGGCGAACTGCCATCCTCTGGTCCAGGCGAACTCTGGCTACAGGCAGATGGCTGTTGCAACAAGGCCTCTTGGGTTGCGGTCGAGACTTCTGCCACGGGCAACATAGCCCTGGCCCGCGGCTGGAAGACTTTCTCCCGTGCGTGCGGCCTGGGCAGGCGGTGCACCCTCCACTTCAAGTACGATGGTGGATCGACCCTCTATGTGAGGGTGTTTGGGGAAGATGGTCTGCCGCGCCGGGTGCTGCCCCGAGGCGAACGACGGTGAGGAGGTGCTCAGCCTTGGGGACGGTCACGATGAGGATGAGGGCGAGCCTGCCCTCGGCGGCGACCGTGTCCTGTCCAGCTACGGTGGCTCTTCCTCCAGTGACAGCTCCAGTCGTGACGGCTACGACCAGCCGCCCCGCCGCCGCGCGCGGAGGGTGGTAGTGGGTCATCCCGCCGTCGCGCCTCTGTGAAGCGCGAAGAAGGATCCGGCTAGGCTCGGGGTGCCGCTAGGGGTCTGCCTCCACGGATCGCTGCAACGCTACTTTTGTTTTGCTCTTTTTCCTGCATCAAGAATGAAACCAGTATGGGCCCAGAGGGGCGTGTACCGAACTATGGTTCCTCGGTTATTGCACTATGCGTGTTGTTCCCGTGCCGTGTCATTATTTCGCGCAAAGATAACTTAACCTGGTATATTCAGGACGCCCTCTTCCTCACGAGGCGCTTATTTCCTCGTGTCCATCTTGCCTCGGTGGCTTGCATTCGCTCAGGAACTGCGAAAACTCGTTAGGAAGTGCGTTAAAAGATTTGCCGTTCACCCTGGCCTTGACATGGCACTTTGTATTGCGGTACCCGAGGGGCACGGACTAGGAGAGGTGTGCCAGCTTTTGGGGCTCGAATGAGGGTGGCTCGCGAGAAGGCAAAGGAGAAAAAATGCTTGCGAGGGCACCTGCCTAGCCCCCTCGGGAGGCATGCGAGAGAGAGAACACGAGCAAACCCGAGCCGGAAAAATGCAGTGACAGATGAGGGAATCAAATCAGCAAGGAACGCCAGGGCAAACTTCGATTAAGGAAAAGCGAGACAACTACGGAAAGCAAATGAAAAGCCGCGCCCGGCACCTAATCTAGTCTTCAAGTCTTCTCACCACCGCGAAGCTAAGTGCTACCACTAGACGTGGGCGGGAGCCCTAGGGCCTGAGACCGGCGCTCCTGAGACTCCGGGGCATGTACAACCCCAACTCACTATTACATGAGAGTGTCATGGGCGGCGATTCTTCACAGGAACCGGGCCTTCTTCATAGGCTCTAGGCCTTTCTTCACAGGCTCTGGGCCTTGCTTCATGGGTAAAACTTCCGGAGGTGCTGGATGTTCCAGGTGTTTTGGATAGGTACCCCGTCTTGTGTCTCCAGGCGCACGGCGCCAGGCCTGGAGATGTGGACGAACTTGAACGGGCCCTCCCACATTGGTGAAAACTTATGCAGCCCTTCCCTGGAGAGACCCGCCTCAGGACTAGGTCACCCATCTCGAGTGTCCTGGAGCGGATGTTGCGGTAGTGGTATCACTATAATAGGAACCCCCCTTCAACAATGCATCGATGTGTTGCCTTTTGTCCATATAAGCGTTGCTAAAGTCTACACCAACGAATTATTATGCGTTGTCGTTGGTGGCATTGCAAGGGTCTACAACAACGTATATAGATCCGTTGGTAATCTCAAGAATAATGTGTTGCAAGCCAACAACAGATTCATCCAACGCTTCTATGTGTTGTTGTTTGCACAAATAGAATAACCACTATATATATTCATTTATAACAGTAGGTTGTTCAAATAGCAGTACATGACACCTTTTTTTGAGCTCGCACTACAAGGTACAACTTCAGTAAAATTCGTAGAAATGAAACTAATATGCTGCAACGTTACTTTTGTTTTGCTCTTTTCCTGCATCAACAATGAAACTAGCATGGGCCCAGGGGGCGTGTATCAAACTATGGTTCCTTGGTTATATCGGTATGCGTGTTGTTCTCGTGTTGTGTCGTTATTTTGCATAAAGATAACATAACCTGGTATACTCAAGACGTCCTCTTCCTCGTGAAGCGTTTATTTCCTTGCATTCATCTTGCCTCGGTGGCCTACATTCGCTCAGGAACTGCGAAAAACTCGTTAGGAAGTGCATTAAAATATTTGTCGTTCATCCTGGCCCTGACCTGGCGCTTTGTGTCGCGGTACCCGAGGGGCACGGACTAGGAGAGGTGCGCTAGCTTTTGGGCTCGAACAAGGGTGGCTCGCGAGAAGGCAAAAAGGAGAAAAAATGCTCGCGAGGGCACCTGCCTAGCCCCCTCGCGAGGCATGCGAGAGAGAGAACACGAGCAAATTCGAACCGGAAAAAATGCAGTGATAGGTGAGGGAATCAAATCGGCAAGGAACGCCAAAGGCAAACTTTGATTAAGGAAAAGCGAGTCAACTACGGGAAGCAAATGAAAAGCCGCGTCGGGCACCTAATCTAGTCTTCAAGTCTTCTCACTAGCGCGGAGCTAAGTGTTGTCCACTAGGCGTGGGAGGGAGTCCCAGGGCCTGAGGCCGGCACTCCTGAGACTCTGGCGCGTGTACAGCCCCACTCATTATTATGGGAGAGTGTCACGGGCGGCGATTCTTCACAGGCACCAGGCCTTCTTCACAGGCTCTGGGCCTTTCTTCTCAGGCTCTAGGCCTTGCTTCTCAGGCTCTGGGCCTTGATTCATGGATAGACTTCTGGAGGTGCTAGATGTTCCAGGCGTTCTGGATAGGTATCCCGTCCTGCGTCTCAGGCACGCTGCACCCGGCCTGGAGACATGGACGACCCTGAACGGGCCCTCCCACATGGGCGAAAGCTTGTGCAGCCCTTCCTTGGAGAGGACCCGCCTTAGGACGAGGTCGCCCAACTCTAGCGTCCTGGAGCGGATGTTGCGGCAGTGGTATCGCCGCAGCGCTTGTTGGTACCTTGCTGCCCTCAACGCGGCTTCGCGACGGCGCTCCTCCCCCAGCACGAGATCCATCCCCCGCATGGCGTCCTGCTGCATTGTGCCGAACGCTAGGACCCGTGCGGAGCAATGCTTGACCTCGTGAGGAAGGACTACTTCAGGTCCGTAGACGTGGAAGAATGGAGTCTCGTTCGTTGGCTTGGTGGCGGTGGTTCAGATGGACCACAGCACGGACTGGAGCTCGTCGTGCCAGCCCCTTCCGCAAGCCTCCAGCTTCTTCTTGAAGGTCCTAGTCTTGAGGCCCCTCAGGACCTCCGTGTTAGCGCACTCGGCCTGATTGTTACTCCTGGGGTGGGCCACCGAAGCGTAGCAGATCTATGTTCCAAGGTTAGCACAGTAGGTTTTGAAGAGGTTGCTAGTAAACTGCGAACCGTTATCTGTGATGATGCGGTTAGGGACCCTGAAGCGGCTCACGAGTCCCTTGATGAACTTGACAGTAGAGCCGGCTGGAAACGGCTTCCACTTCCGCCCACTTGGTGAACTTGTCGATGGCGACGTGGAGATAGCGGTAGCCCCCTGGAGCCCGGGGAAACGGGCCTAGGATGTCCAGCCCCCAGAACGCAAATGGCCATGTGAGCGGGATGGTTTGGAGGCCCTGAGCAGGCTGATGGATTTGCTTGGCGTGGAATTGGCAAGCTTCACAGGACTTCACCAGCTTGGCCACGTCATTGAGTGTTGTAGGCCAATAGAACCCACTGCGGAACACCTTGCCGATGAGGGTCCGTGACGACGAGTGATGTCCGCAGTCACCGCCGTGTATGTCAATCAGCAACTCCCTTCCTTGATCGCTGGAGATGCAGCGCAGCGTGACATCGTTCGGTCGTTTCCTGTATAACTCGCCGTCTTGGATACAGTATGTCGTGGCCTGCCGGGCCATGCGCTCCACGTCCTCTTCCTTCTTCGGCAGCGTCCCGTGCATCAGGTACTCCTTGAATTCCTTGATCCAGCACTCCTCCTGGGGCTCGAGCGCCAAGAGCAGCCAAGCTCCTGAGGTGCTAAGTCATGCTTGAAGGAGGTGGCGAAGCTGATGGCTGGAAGAGCCGCTCTTCGAAGACACCGGGCTCTTGCGGTTGCCGCTTGGATGCTCTCCTGGCGATGTCATCAGCTTCCTTATTGGTGTCCCGGGGCACGTGCTGCAGCTCCAGGCCCGAGAACTGCTTTCCCATCTTGCGCACCTCCGCGAGGTAGGCCTCCATGTGCTCGTCCTTCGGCTCGTACACCTTGTTGGAAAAGTTGACGAGGAGCTGTGAATCGCCTTTGACGGTGAGGCGCTTCACCCCTAGAGCCGCCGCAGCCCTTAGGCCAGCTATGAGGCCTTCGTATTCTGCGATGTTGTTGGAGACCTTCTCGCCATGCTGAAAACAGAGTTGCATGGTGTAGTAGAGCTTGTCCTGAGTGGGCGAGATGAGCACTGCTCCAGCCCCCGCGCCCTGATGCGCGAAGGCGCCATCAAAATACATGACCCAGTCGTCTGGTGCCTCGGTTCCTAGGGAGGTGGACCGGTCTTCTCCTTCCTCAAGAGCCGGGGCATCTGTCCATTCCGCCACAAAATCGGACCCTCTCCAATGGGTAGGCTGAGACGACCTTGATGGGGTGGCCCTGGAAGTAGTGTCGCAGCTTGCGCGAGGCCACCAAGAGTGCGAGTAGGAGCTTTTGCGACATGGGGTAGCGCGCCCTCGCGTCCCGCGGTACGGTGCTGACGAAGTACACCGGGTGCTCGACGAGGGCTGGCACGCTGTCGAGGCTCGGGTCCCGCGGAGATTGTGGCATATCCATGCATATTTATGAAAATGCATCAAAAGGAGACCTATGTAATGGCTGAACAGTCTGAATAAAAGCAGACCATGGCTGATTAGTTTTTCTTTTCAATACTTACCTAGTTTTAAGAAATACTACCCATAAGCCATTGCTGCCAATGTGGCATATTATATATCAAAAGAATTTGATCTTTGTGACCTTTTAGCTTCCTTATGTTGTATCATTTGTCATGCCATTCAATAACTGAACATCAAAATCTATAGGAATGTACAAAATAGGGTAATAGCGAATGGGTTACCTTACTCTCCGATGATGTAGTAATCTGTACATATCTATCTGCCCTGAAGCTGCATGCCATTAAAGTAAGTTAATCCCTTACAAATCAGCAAAGGCAAGCTAAAGATCTTAACACAGTCCTATTTATTTGTGCATCTATTGTCAACTGTTTGAAACATGACCTGGAAACTTCATACCAAAATCACAGCTACTCCAAGTATTTAGAGATTGACAAACTGTTAGCTAACATCTAGTAGGCACAAAAAATTCATGGAAAAAATCACATGATGATATACAGGTGGAAAATATAATTAGATACACTCGACACACATCTTATTGGTGGTCAGGAAAGTTTGTGCTACTAACCTACTTGTCATGGAGCAGTACAACTTCAGCGCAGAATTGATTTGCAGAGCTTGGAAATTTCATGGTATGACAACCCGAAGCCAATGTAGAGGAAGCCTGGAGCTCCTACATAGATGTCAATAGAGTTAATCATATGTTCAATGCATGTTTTATCTTGAAAACAGAAGGGGCGAATCATCAACAACTGAACCGTAGCTACATTACGCGCCCATAAGGCAATTTGTGTCAGATCCAACCTGCAGTCAAGATTAAGCGCCGACATAGGTAGCCTGCGAGGCACAACACCGTCAGGCCTGAGCGCAGCAACTCGTGTGCAGACGCGAGGTAGTGGGCCTAGAAACCATTGGTGAGAGAATCGTGCCAGACACCCGTGGCACTAGGGTTCAGAATAAATCACTTGTGTATATAACAGGAAGGTTACAATCCATACTTCGACACTATGCAATGGTGTGCACCACGATTCATCTGTGTGTGCTCCAAATAAACAAACAGGGTACCAGTTCATGATCATTGTTGTTGGTTTGAACTGAAGGTGAGCATGTGTTACCACCAAAACCTGTGATACCAATAGTTCGAAGTTGCATATCAATTTTTCCAGAACGTGCTCTTATGGAATAAACAGTTAAAGATTACAATGATTCGGAGGAATTGTGCATGTCTCTCAAGATGTGTGTTGTTACCGGCCCTACAATGTTGCTGGCTCCACCTCCTCCCTCTCTCCATCACCACCAACCTCCGACAGTCAAAACCCGTGCAGAGCCGCCCCGGCGAGATCTGTTTCTCCCGGAGTCAAGTGTCGCGCTCACGAGTTGGGGGACCTCGTGGAGGCAGGTAGTGGTCTACGCGGTGGGGGGCCACGGCGGCGGGGTGGTTCCTCCAGGGCTCCGGCGCTGGTGCCTGCTTGCAGCGGAGAGGTACGGTGGAGGCGGTGGTCGGTGGTGCACGGAGCTACTGCTCTCATGTACGCTTGGGCCCAGATCTGGCCAGGCCAGTTCGGCAGCGGCGGCTGCTCGCGCACGCATGGTGGCCTGCTGCGGCCATCATGGAGGCTGGGGGCTCGCGGTGTGGATGGCTTGTGGTGGCGCTAGTATGTTCCTCAAAACAATTGGCGGCGGTGGCGGCAGCGTCATAGTCATGGAAGTTGGGCGAGAAAGGGGAATCAGGCGAGAGGGAGATAGATGTTTGATAGAAAATTGTATTTTTGGGTACGGGGAGGTTAGCTCAAAGTGTGGGAGGGGTGGGGAGGTGGGAGGTGGAACAAACAACACGTGTTATGTATCATTGGTAGATATCCGTTGCGATAGGTGGATTTTTGTTGTAGTGTATCGCCGCAGTGCTAGCCGGTACCTCGCCGCCTGTAGTGCAGCTTCACGGCGACGTTCCTCCCCCTGCTGCGTCTCATCAAACGTCAGGACCCGTGCGGAGCGATGCTTGACCTCGTGAGGGAGGACTGCTTCTGCTCCGTAGACGAGGAAGAACGGGGTTTCGCCCGTTGGCTTGGTGGCGGTGGTGCGTATCGACCACAGCACGGACTGGAGCTCATCGTGCCAGCCCCTGCCACATGCTTCGAGCTTCTTCTTAAAGGTCCTGGTCTTGAGGCCCCTCAGGACCTTCGCGTTGGCGTGTTCGGCCTGGCCATTGCTCCTGGGGTGTGCTACCGAGGCGTAGCAGATCGGCGTTCCAAGGTTAGCACAGTAGGTTTTGAAGAGGTTGCTAGTAAACTTCGAACCGTTATCTGTGATGATGCGGTTGGGGACCCCGAAGCAGCTCACGAGGCCATTGACGAACTTGACAGCCGAGTCGACTGGGATGGTACGGACGGCTTCTACTTCCGCCCACTTGGTGAACTTGTCGATGGCGACGTAGTGATAGCGGTAGCCCCCTGGCGCCCGAGGGAACGGGCATAAGATATCTAGACCCCAGACCGCGAACGGCCATGTGAGCGGGATAGTTTGAAGGCCCTGAGCAGGCTGATGGACTTGCTTGGCGTGGAATTGGCAAGCTTCGCAGGACTTCACCAGCTTGGCTGTGTCACTGAGTGTTGTAGGCCAGTAGAATCCAGTACGAAACACCTTGCCGATGAGGGTTCGTGACGACGAGTGGTGTCCGCAGTCCCCACCATGTATGTCAATCAGCAACTCCCTTCCTTGATCGCTGGTGATGCAGCGCAGCATGACATCGTTCGGTCGTTTCCTGTATAACTCACCGTCTTGGATACAGTATGACGTGGCTTGCCGGGCCACACGCTCCGCGTCCTCTTCCTTCTCCGGCAGCGTCCCGTGCGTCAGGTAATCCTTGAATTCCTTGGTCCAGCATTCCTCCTGGGGCTCGAGTGCCAAGAGCAGCCGAGCTCCTGAGGTCGGGCCACAAGCTGGGGCTCCCGTGGCTGGAGGCTGTGGGAGCTCCTCTCGAGGCTGAATCATGCTTGAAAGAGGTGGCGTAGCTGATGGCTTTAAGAGCCTCTCCTCAAAGACACCGGACTCCTGTGGTTACCGCTTGGATGCTCTCCTGGCGATGTCGTCGACTTCCTTGTTGGTGCCCCGGGGCACATGTTGCAGCTCCAGGCCCGAGAACTGCTTCTCCATCTTGCGCACCTCCGCGAGGTAGGCCTCCATATGCTTGTCCTTCGGCTCATACACTTTGTTGGAGAAGTTGACGAGGAGTTGCGAGTCACCTCTGACGGTGAGGTGCTTCAACCGTAGAGCCGCCGCAGCCTTCAGGCCAGCTATGAGGCCTTCGTATTCTGCGATATTGTTGGAGACCTTCTCGTCGTGCTGAAAGCAGAGTTGCACGACGTAGTAGAGCTTGTCCTGAGTGGGCGAGATGAGCACTGCTCCAGCCCCCGTGCCCTGGTGCGTGAAGGCGCCATTGAAATACATGACCCAGCTGTCTGGAGGTTCGGTTCCTGGGGAGGTGGACCGGTCTTCTCCTTCCTGAAGTGTCGGGGCATCCGTCCATTCTGCCACAAAGTCAGCGAGCGCGGCCCCCTTAATGACCCTGGTAGTGCTGAATTCCAACTGGAATGCTTGCAACTCGATGTTCCACTCAGCGACCCTTCTGGCTGAGTTTGGGCTCCTGAGTACCCTCTCCAATGGGTAGGCTGAGACGACCTTGATGGGGTGGCCCTGGAAGTAGTGTCGCAGCTTGCGTGAGGCCACCAGGAGTGCGAGCAGGAGTTTCTGGGGCATGGGGTAGCGTGCCCTCGCGTCCCACAGTACGGTGCTGACGAAGTACACCGGGTGTTCGACAAGGGCTGGCACATTGCCGAGGCTCGGGTCCTACGGAGATCGGGGCATATCCTGAGGTGGAGGGATTCCTGAGACTGACTGTCCTCAGGAGCTGCTGCGATGTCGCCCTGCTGAGCTTGGTCTTCCACCGCTGATGCCTTTGCCGCGCCTTCCTGACCCTGCGCTACTTCAGCTCCGGCTCGGCGCAGCGCGCCCTTGGCTTGGCGCTCCTCCCGAACCACCACCAGGGCCGCGCTGGCGGAGTATGGGGTGGCGGCAAGGTAGAGTACCAGAGCCTCGAGAGGCCATGGTGCTACCATCACCTGGGGGCTAGTTAGGTATTTCTTGAGGTCTTGGAAGGCCTAGTCAGCCTCTGGGGTCCACTCAAATGGGCCCTTCTTCTTCATGAGCTTGAAGAAGGGTAAGGCGCGCTCTCCTAGTTTGTAGATGAAACGCCCTAACGCGGTCACCCGCCCTGCTAGCTTCTGCATCTCTTTGAGGGTCTGTGGTGGGCTCATGTCCTCGATGGCCTTGATCTTCTCTGGGTTCGCCTCTATCCCTCTGTGGTATACCAGGAATCCCAGCAGCTTGCCGGAGGGGACGCCGAACACGCACTTCTCCGGGTTAAGCCTCAAGTTCACTTGGCGCAGGCTCTCGAAGGTCTCCTCCAAGTCTTGAATTAATGTCCTCGCCTCGCGAGACTTGACCACTATGTCATCGACGTAAGCCTCTGTGTTTCTCCCAAGTTGTCGCCCCAGGGCGATGTGCATCAACCGCTGAAAGGTCACGCCTGTGTTGCGCAGCCCAAAGGGCATGCATGTGTAGCAGTACACCCCACATGGTGTCAGGAAGGCTGT
Source organism: Triticum urartu (assembly GCF_003073215.2). NCBI lineage: Eukaryota > Viridiplantae > Streptophyta > Magnoliopsida > Poales > Poaceae > Triticum > Triticum urartu. Next base: position 12,056 of record NW_024120266.1, read on the forward strand.
CTTCTCCACATCTTCCACCGTCATCTTGATCTGATGATACCCTGAGAACGCATCCAGGAAGCACAGCAGGTCACACTCGGTGGTGGAGTCGACAATCTGGTCGATGCGCGGGAGTGGGAACGGATCTTGGGGGCAGGCTTTGTTAAGGTTGGTGAAGTCGACGCACATCCGTTCCTTCCCACCTTTCTTCGGCACTACGACGGGGTTCGCCAGCCATTCAGGATATCGAACTTCTCGGATGGCACCTGCCGCCTCCAGCTTGCGTGTTTCTTGGACGATGAAGGCCTGCTTCTCAGTGGACTGCCGTCTTGCTCGCTGCTTCACGGGGCGTATGTTGGGGCATACCCTTAGATCATGCTGAATCACCTCCCTCGGGACCCCTACCAGCTGATTGGGCTCCCACGCGAATATCTCCTTCTTCGCGCGCAAGAACCTCATCAAGGCTTCTTCTTGTCCCGGGTTGAGGCCGGCTCCTATGGTAATGGTGGCTCCTGAAGGCCCATCCTCGTTGACCATCACCTGTTTGGTTTCCGCCTTGTCTTGGGTGAACAACTGCTTCTTCTTGGTAGGCGCGGCCTCCTTGGCCTCGGGGGTACCGGCGCCGGCGGGCTGTACTGCTGTCGCGGTCTTGAAGGCGAGCCTGAGCGCCATCACAGCCTCCTTAGTGTCCCCCTTGATGGTGAGGACGCCCTTGCTCCTTGGCATCTTCATGAGGTTGTAGGCCGGGTGAGTCGCCACCATGAACTGAGCGAGAGCCGCGTATCCAAGGATGGCGTTGTACGAGAGACCGATGCGAGCGATGTCGAAGTCCACCAGCTCAGTGCGGTAGTTGTCACGTGTGCCGAAGGTGACACGGAGGCGGGTCTGCCCTCGAGAGTGGGCAGCTCCACCACCCACTCCCGAGAAGGGCTTGCCGAGGCCGAGCCGCTCGAGCGGCACGTGAAGAAGGCTGAGGGCTTCTACGGAGAGCAAATTGAGGACAGCACCACCGTCGATGAGGGTCTTGGTAACGACCACGTAGCAGATGGTGGGCGTGCAGAGCATTGGGAGCATCCCGGAGCTGGCGGTGGAGTCGGGGTGGTCTTCTGAGCCGAAGGTGAGGTCGGCCTCTGGCGCAGCCCAACCCGGCGGAGCCCCCAGGCACTTGGAGGTGGCCCTGATATGACGGAGGAACGGCTTGACGTGGCGGTCTGAAGGTGGTGCTTGAGAGCCGCACAGCAGGGCCGCGACTGCGTGGTGCGCCGGCACCGCGTAGTGAGCGGTGAAGAGGTCGCGGAGTTCCCCCCAGGAGGCCACCGTGGATCTCGAGAGGTTGAGCAGCCAGGCGCGCGGCTCGCCGGCGAGGGCCATGGGGAACCAGTTGGCCATGATCTTGTCGTTGCCTCCGGCTTCGAGGACAGCCTCCTCGTATGCTCGTAGGAACAGTGTCAGGTCTGTCGCGCCGTCGTAACGCGGCGGCATCTCCGGTTTGAACTTGGTCGGCCACCGCACTCGCCGTAGGGTGGGGGCCAGGGCTTGGTACCTAGACGTCCCGCTGTCGATGTCGGCCGCAGAGGTGGATGGCAGGGCACCTGCCATGGGGGCGAAGTGCAGCGGCGCGGGGTGCATCTTGGTGAAGAGGAGCTCCGGTACACCCCTATCTAGCGCGCCAAATGTAGGATGTGGGGTTCCGCCAAACCCTTAAGATTCGAACACTGTGGTGCGCCAAGTCTTTCCCTCCTACCAATCTACGCCCTAGCTCGCTAAGGTCTCGCGGACGAACTCAACGAACTCGCAACACAGAAAGACACGGGATTTATACTGGTCCGTGCCATCGTTGTGGTGTAATATCCTAATCCAGTGTGGTGGTGGTGGATTGCCTCTTGGGCTGATGATGAACAGTACAAGGGGAAGAACAGCCTCCTGAGGTTGAGGTGTTCTTGTGCTTGGCTGACTTGTGCGGGTGAGAGTGATCTTCCTCCCCCTATGGTGGTGGCTAGCTCTAATTATATAGGCCCTGATCCTCTTCCCAAATATTGAGCGGGAAGGGAGCCACCAATGGCGGGCAAATTCAAAGGGGGACAGCTAGTACAAGCTATCCTGACAAAAGTTGTCTTCGTCTGCGAAAGGCTCTGGTGGTGACGCCGTCTTGGGCTCCACGATGACCTCTGTCTTGTCGTCCTTCTGGTCTTGGTCCCGTTGCACCGATATGGAAACCTTTGCCTGATGCCTCGGTAGTCTTCGCCCACGCCTGCTTCCTTAGCATCAAAGAGGAAACAAGGACGCTGCACGCGCTGGCGCCCGCCTGGAGCCTGCCTGGTGTCAATCGTCATGGCTCATGTCACGAGAGCCTCGTGAGGTTTGCCCCGCCTTGATATCTCCGCTCCTCGTGAGCCTGCCTGACTAGGCCACTCCAGAGGAGGTCTTGTGTCACCCGCCTCGCGAGGGTCTTGGATGCCTTGTTGATGAAGATGGGCTGTACAGCCTGCTGGCTTAGCCACGCCGTGGGCCACAGGCAGGCAAGTCTAGGGACCCCCGTTCCCAGAATGCCAACAGCTATGACATAAAAGATGGATATCTTATGAGAGCTAACAAGCTTTGCATCCCCGAGTCTTCTCTTCGTTTGTTGCTTTTGCATGAATCTCATGGAGGAGGCTTAATGGGACATTTTGGACAAGACAAGACGTTCGCCATGCTCTCGAAGAACTACTTTTGGCCCAAGATGTTTCGCAACGTCAACCGCTTCACCAACCGATGCTATACATGTCGCAAAGCTAAGTCCAAAGCTCAATCCCATGGCCTTTATATGCCTCTACCAATTCCATATCAACCATCGGAAGACATTAAGATGGACTTTGTACTTGGTTTTCCTAGGACTCGAAATGGTAAGGATTCGGTATTTGTCGTTGTGGACCGTTTCTCAAAAATGGCACATTTCATTCCTTGCAACAAGATAGATGATGCTTCACATGTTGCTACTCTCTTTTGTAGGGAAATATTGCATCTACATTGAGTGCCAAAGACGATCGTCTCGGACCGCGACGTCAAGTTCCTAGCTACTTTTGGAAGACCATATGCGCCTAGATCGGAATTAAGCTACTTTTCTCCATGGCGTATCATCCACAAACCGACGGCCAAACGGAAGTTACCAACCGCACACTCTCCGCTCTAATTTGAGTACTCATCAAGAAGAACATCAAGGAGTTGGAGGAGTGCCTACCTATCGCCGAGTTCACCTACAACCGAGTAAGACACTCAACAACCAGCAAGTCTCCCTTCGAGGTCCTCTATGGATTCAACCCTTTGTCCCTATTGGACATTCTCCCTCTATCAATCCAAGAGCGCATCAATTTGGATGTAAGTGCACGTGTGACTCATCTCAAGAAGGTGCGTGAAGATACAAGACATACTATCAAGCGCCAAGTACAACAACTTGCGACCAAACTTGATGTAGGGTAGAACCCTAATCGCCCGATCTTTCTCGAAAGGAGCGGATCCCGCGAAGAAGACGAAGAACATGAGGGAAATCACGAGGGGAAACATGAGAAAATGACTAAACCAACAAGAAATAGTCACACATATGCTAGATCCTCGAGTACATAAGAGATCACACGATCCAAATCCAACAAGGGACGATAGAAAGGGTAGCCGGTTCTTCTCCGTGAGGAGGTCTTGAATCCACAAGGGGATCTTCCCGTAAAGGGGTCTTGAATCCAAGGTGGATCTTCTCCGAAGAGGGTCGCGGTCTCTCTCAAGGAGTAGATCAGATATGGATGAGCGAAGCTCTATCTCACAAATGAGCTAACACAATGCTAACCCTAAAACGTAGGTGGAGGGGGAGTATATATAGTCTAAGGGCGAAGGGGCACATGGGCCATGTCCCAGATGCGCTGCACGGAGGCAGGGGGGCCGGATGTCTGGGCCTTCCCAAGACGCCGGATGTCCGGGCTGGCAGGGTCCAGCCTTGTTGCTCTCTGGAATGACGGGGTCCGGATTTCCTGGCTGGAGGCCGGATGTCTGGGGTCTCGGGACGCGCCGGATGTCCGGGCTGGTCGCCAGATGTCCGGGCCCTCAAGACTTGGATGTTGGCTCCTTGCTACTAGTGACACTTCCAGGGGTTGGATGTCCAGGTCCTGGGAGCTATCTCCGTCTTCTTCCGTCGTTGCTTCCATGCTTCGCTCGCGGATGGTGTAGTTGTTCCTCGGCGCTTGCACTCCTCCTCGTAGTCCGTAGTGTTCCGACAATACCTATGCATGCACACGAGAGGGGTGTCAAGTAGTATACCATCCTCGAAGGGGTCAAGTGAGCACATGTAAAGGAGAATATACACCTTTGGGTATGTCAAGTAGATGTCGCACGTCTCACTCGCCAAACGGACTCTTGACATGGTGATGTCCATAGGATGCTCTGCATCATCTCCCCTCCCTTCGGAAAGATCCGACCTCGGATCGAAAACCAAATCACCATGGGAAAGAGATGGCCTCGCCGTGTAGAAGTGGACGTTCACCAAGTACTTGTCATCTTGAAGCTTGAAATGGGCACTCTCAAGTGTCGCACCATCTTGTGGTTCATTCAAAAGGAGTAAGGACAACAAACACTTGGAAAAACAAATGTGGTTAGCGTTAGTGCTAAACCAAGCATTCAAGAGGTGAGTGACCAAACAAGTGTCGTCATCATGCAAAGCATATGGTGCGACAAGGGATTGTGACATGGCATGTAAGCATATCAATCGAGCACAAGCAATGATATCATGGGGACAAGCATGTAAATGTGAGGTAGTGATGCAAATATGTGTAACAAAAGAATAAGCATCTACCTCAAAGTCATAGCAAGCATAGGCAAATCGCTCAATGAAAGGTCTATGGTAGGCATAAGAATCATTCACAACACCAAATAAAATGAAGTGTCTAAACACATGGGTCAAGTGCAAGATAATCCAAACATAATGTGCATGGGGTGTAGTGAATATCGTGTGGCACTCAACACAATGGAAAGAGCAATTTTTCATCATGTGTGAGGAAATCAAGGCAAGCATGTAGCAATCAGTGGGACATGGCATATGTGAAGTGGTGACATTGTTGCAACCAAACATATGAGAGGAGCAAGTAATCCAAGAATTGGATGCATCACACAATGCATATATATCATGATGCATGGAATGGTGAAAATGACAAGTCAAAGCAATATCTCTAACAAGTGTGCAATAAAGGGGTCCAAGATGAATAATAAGTCTCATGGTGCAAGCAACACAAGTACTATGATCCGCAATATCCATGCTCATGGTTTGGGGGTTCTCAAAAGAGAAGGATATCACCTTGAAAGCATGTCCTTGTGCGTCCTTCACAATGATGAAGTACAAGCAAGTGCGATGTAGAATCGTCGTGGTAGGAGGTGGTTCGCTCTCAAGAGCTCGAATGGTCAACTCACGTGACGTGGAAGTTGACATGAGGTCCAAGTTTCCTACACATGCACAAAACAAGGCAAAGAACGTATGCGCATGGCAGATAAACACATCATCCATCATGATGGTTCTCTTCTCTTGCACATAACCATTAGAAGCAGAAGTGCATGAATAATATGATGCAACAATGGCTATATTCATGGCACTAGGTATATGAAGAAAAGAGGTGAGACAAGCATGCTTCACAAGGAATATGTCAAAATCTTCAAACATATGCGAGAATGCTATGGGGGCAATCTCATTAGCAAGACTAAAATCATTGGTGCACTCAATACATGGGAAATCATCTAGCATGATAGAGGCAACACATGAAGATATATGGCAAGAAGCAATAAAAATCATGTGCAAAGCATGTAGATGGTTGTCATCAACCGCATGAAGGGAGCAAGTATGAATTATTGGTGATGCAACATAAGCAAGCATAGTAATCAAGGCGTGTAAACTAGTGGAGCGAAGATGCAACACACTAGAGGAAATCATGGAAATCATGTCATGAGAGAAAATAATAGGCATAGGAAATGCATATGACATATCGCAAGCACGAACACAAAGAAAGGTGAAAGTATCATCATAGGCATGGGGCAGAAAGCAAACATGGCAATAACAAGCAATATCTCCACCAAGCTTGCAAATACACATACAAGTATGACAATCAATCATCATGTGTAATGCAAAGCATGGGTCACAAATGCATGGCAAAGGCATAGGAATGAACATATCATGCAAAGTGAACATCGCAAGATGGGCATATAATATGTAATGGACAATAACCCATAGCCAAGTGAGGGTCATGTAGAACAAATGCGTGAAGTCTTTGCGTGAAGAGAGCGGTGGGAAAGACAATCCATGGGATCCCAAGTCATCGTTGCTCTCTAGAGCTCGTTTTGTCAACTCGTGGGATTGCGAGGTTGACAAGTATTCATGGGTACCTACACAAAAGAAACACAAACAAAAGAAATTATGGGTGTGGTAAATGTACACATCATCCATCATGATGTGTATGTGCACGTGAGAGTTAGTACAAGATAAGCATCACTCAAAGAAATTTAATGCATGGTATAAGAACATGTCATCCATCATGAAAGAATAGGTATTATGTATAACACGATGGGGACACAAATTGAGCATATAAGTATAAGGCACAACAATAGCATTTTTATTCATGGGGAGCATATTGTGCACACAAGTATTGGGATGATGCAATGAATGGGATGAATGTAAATCTCCTAAAATGTATGAGGAAACTATGGGGGTCTCCTCATGAGCAATATTGGAAACATCACATGGAGTAAATGGACAACATCCAAAACAATGCATATCCGATGCTAGGTGGTCATGGCATGGCATATGAGATAAATGTTGCAAAGGGAGCATGATGTGACCTAGAGAATTGTCACAAGAAATCCTATGTAACATGGCATCACAACTAATAGACTCCACATGGCAATCATCACACTCATCATAAATGGGTAAATCATCGCATGGGGAAGTCACACTAGCATGAAGCATGGAAATAGGTTGATCAACATCATGCAAGCAATCAATGTCATGATAGTCCACTAGTGGGAGAAGAGCATCACCTTCACCTATGTTACCTTTGTCATTCCACTCAAGTGGTGTAGGTGAGATGGGAAAGACCAAATGGTGGTCATCTTCATCTTGATGGAACTATATGGGGGGTGCATCATATTCCACCATGGCCATCGTCTTGTCCAAAGGGAGGACGAAGTCATCGCGAATCGGTGCGTGATCATAGATGGGACCTAGCACCAAATGAGAAGACACAATAGAGGTAGAGGTCAAGTCGTTAGTGTTGAAAGTGGCCTCACATGACCTATCAACTATATCACCCTCTCTATGCGGTGGTTCACTCACTTCCTCAAAGTAGGTGCGCTCAAACTCACATATGGTGGAGTCACTCATCTCACTCAAGAGGTGGGGGTTGTGGCTCTCCTCACATGGGAATTGTGGAAACACATCATATTTGGGGCTAGTGCTGAAGTCACTCTCACTCTCAATATGGTGGCTAAAGTCACTCAAGTCATCACAAGTCGTCGTGGTTGAAGGGAAAATCCCATGCTCAACCGTCTTGTCATCGTCGCTGTGGATGAAGGCCGAAGATGGCACATCATCACTCTCGCCTCCTAATATGGAAGCATCATCCTTGCTCATCACCATGTCGCTCGCCTCCAAAGCTTGGTCCTTGATGGTCTCCATAGTCGTAGTCGTCGCTGCACCATCTTGAAAAAGAGTCAAAGTAGACTCGGCATCATCAATGCCACAAAGAGGGATGGCGGTGAAGTCGAACTTGGGAGCATCATCTTGGAGCTCGTCGGGCTTGGACATCGTGGTGGTACTAGCCTCATGCTCGTTCTCATGGAGCTTGGTCGTCGCGAAGTGAGCTTGGGGTGGAGAAGCTTTGGCGTTCATGAGTTCTTATTCCGCCTTGAGAGCACCAATGTAGTTGTCGTCGAGGGACTTGTAGTTCTCGAGGAAGATCGTCTTGGATATGTCGTTGTGTAATCCCATCATGATGTGGAACTTCATCAAAATGTGGTCGTCCACGCCGGCTCGTCGCAAGGAAATCTTCATCTCCTTGAAGTACTCGTCGATGGACTTGTATCCTTGGATGGTGTTCTCCAATTGGCGTTGAAGTTGTTCCATGTAGGTTGGAGGCACGAACTCTCGCCGCAAAGCTCTCTTCATCTTGGGCCAACTCATGTCGTAGCTCTTCAAAGGTGTGTGAAGCCACCATGTGGACACGTAGTCGTGGAAGTTCCTTATGGCACACTTCACTTAATCTTCGGGAGGGACTTGATGTAGCTTGAGGTAGTCGTCCATTAGGATCTCCCACTCGAGATACTCCTCGGGTTCTTGAGTCCCATAGAAAGGAATCTTGTGGTCGGTGTCGAGGTCGTAGTAGCTCGTGGAAGTCGTGGACTTGAGCTTGGAGAGCTTCTCTTGAGCATAGTCTTGAGATGCTTGTTGGTGAAGATGTCGTATATCCGAAGGCGAAGATGCCAAGGGAGATGGTGAAGTCATTGAGCGGTAGTTGGTGTTGAGCTCTTGACCTTCACGTTCGTGGTGGTGATGGTGTCGATGTCGATGTGACCTTGCCGGAGATGGTAGCTCGAAGGCATGTGCTCTTGAGCGTCTTCTCAAAGATGAGGAAGACCGCTTGTAGGACTTGATGAGGGATTTGATCTTCTCCATTTGAGCTTGCATCTTGGCGTCATTCGAGTTGTTCGTGGCATCGAACTCGTCGTTGTTGTTGTAGACCAAAGATGAAATGCCTTGCCTACCCATCACAAGACTCGAGCAAATATGAGTGGAGAAAGGAGAATAACTATACAAAATGTACCTTGACCGATGTTGAAGATTGATCAATGATCACTCAATGATGTAACAAGGAAATAGCACAATTGGTACCAATTCTTGTTGGTTTCTCACACCTACACAAATAAGGCTTATGGTGGAGCTCGGTGAGGATAGTGGCACAAAAATCTGATGCAAAATGTTAGCAAGAGTCAATAATGTTGAAAGAGATTCACAAATTCGCAAGTGAAACAAGTAGACCAATAGCAATATGTGGCACACGGAAACACACACATAGATAGATAAATGGGGTTGTGCAACCAAGGAATGAGCACAAAATGTGGAATCCACAAAAAACGCTCGTGTTGCACAACTCAAGAGAGAAGCTAGCACGATTGCTCAATAGGCGGATACGACACTTGTGCACAACCTATAAGATGCAAAATATATGAGTTTTCTATCCCAAGTATGCTATATATGTATGATGTTTCGGTGGTATGATCCAAGATGATCGGATATGACAATCTTATATGCGATGTGGTATGATGCTATGGCACTTCCTTACAAGCTTCTTTGCTCTTTCTCTTTTGCTTAAAAGCTTTATTCTTTTTTTGTATGTGTATGGCCACTTTTGCACAACGCACGAACCAAGATAGGAATTGTGTGTATGCGAGAACGAACTTGAGACACAAGGGATGATATGATACCAATATGATATGGTATGTATGCAATGGAAGGTGTAGATCAGTAATGTGCAGAAGTAACGTTTCTGGCAATACTCAAATGGCTAGTCTCGATAGGCAAGTAACGCAAAATGGGCTAGAGGTTATCAATGCAATGGCAAGGAATATACAATGGAGGGATACCACGATACCAAGATGATATGGAGGTTACCGTCCATGTCGATGATGAGTGGCGGTGATCTTGATGGAGATACCAAGATGATGGAGACTCGTCCCTAAGTAGCCAAAACACCTTAGGAAACGAAAAAACCGCGAACTCAAAATCTCAAATGTCAAATGGTGGTATCGAGATGTGGTGGTGGTTTTGTGGAAGCTCAATGGATTTGCGGAATGGCAATGATGGGTTCTGGAGTATGCAATGCGGAAATGGAGGGTAAGGTGGTGGATTATACACGGTGTCGGAGTTGGAAGCACGGTCCCTAAGTAGCCAAAACATCTTAGGAGACACAACTCACAACACGACAAAATTGGATTAAGTCAGGGTGGCGGAAGTATATGGTGGGCAAGTCTATGCGGAAGTGATGGTGGTTGATGAGGAAGCAACCGTCCCTAAGTAGCCGAAACACCTTAGGAGACTCGAATCACTACTCAAGCAACCACATATGCTATAAGGAACAAAATTGGTTAGGTTGCGGAAGTCGGTGGTGGTTATGCGGAGGTTGTGGTGGAAGCCCTAGGCAAAGATGCCAAAGTTCCAAAATTTAATGGAGTCAAATGTGACGCCCCGAGACCGTTGCGCCAGGTGTCTCCCAGTTATTCGCTGTTGTTGCCTTGTCATTTGTTTGCGTGTCATGCATTTCATATCATCTCATCATGTGCATCTCATTTGCATACGTGTTCGTCTCTTGCATCCGAGCATTTTCGTCGTTGTCCGTTTCTCAATCCGACACTCCTATGTCCTCCGGCGCCCCCTTTTGCCTCTTTTCGTGTGTGGGTGTTAAACATTCTTGGAATGGACCGAGATTTTCCAAGTGGCCTTGGTACACCACCGGTAGACCGCGTGTCAAGTTTCGTGCCATTTGGAGTTCGTTTGATACTCCAACGGTTAACCGGGGAACCATAAAGGCCTCGTGTGTGTTGCAGCCCAACACCCCACCAAAGTGGCCTGATAACTCATCCAAACCCCATCCATCCTCTCGGCCGTTCGATCACGATCGCGTGGCCGAAAACCGCACCTTATTTGGACTCTCCTACCTCCCTCTACCTACCTATATATATGTGTGTGTGTGTGTGTGTGTCTCCCTCCAATTTTTCCGCGGATGAAACCCTAGCCCCGCTCCTCTCGCGCTGCCGGACAAAAAATTCCCGCCGACGGACATG
>NW_024120267.1:0-11090 GCF_003073215.2 Triticum urartu
CCTGTGCCAGTCTCCCGCCCCGCCGGCGGCGAGGTGCCGTGGCGAGGTGAGCGGCATGCGCGAGCACCAGCGGCGATTGCTTGCTGCCCATCGAGTGCGCCGCGGTAGATCGTATAGATAAGCAAGAGTTTGGAGTCGCCAGCCACGATCACGTTCAGGACTGAATGAAACGACCTCGCTGTCGTGCTAATGCTGTGTGTTTATTATTCAGATTCAGATACAGAGTCTACCTTGTTTAGATGGGTTACATGCAATGTAGAAGAATGTTTAGATGGGTTCAATGCAATGTAATATGCTTATCTGTACTACTTACTGTGATCGTGATGTACTAAATACCGTCTTTCCTTTTTCGTTTTTCAGCTCGGCGATTTTCCATGTCTGCATGAGTTGCTCCATTGCATCCACAGTCAAGTGCCCAATATGAACATTCTAGCCTACGCCCAGACCACCATCTTGACAGAGGTCATCCACGTTTCGGGGAGTCAGCCACCGACTGATGAGGTCAGAGGACGGAACCATGCACTGCTTGTCTTGCGTCGCTTGTACCAGTGTATCTGGAGTATGCACCAGGCAGGGCTTAGCCTTGGTGGCCACTTTACTCCAGCCAATATCCTTGTCTATACATCGCAGACCCTCAGCGTCAGGCTAACAGGGGTGCACTTCACCCGTTTCACTCAGGTCAACGGATACATTGACTACGACCAGCTTGTCACTTGTGTAGAGGAGATGTTCTCGTTGCGGGAGTGGGTGCCACCTGCCATCGAGGCATGGCTAGACCTGATCCGGGATGGAGTTACGGGGCACGAGTACCTGATCCGCTACAATGTAGCCCTGATGGATCCTGCACAAGCGTTCCAGTGGCTTATGGAGGCGAGAGGCATCCTGGAGCAGCTGCGCTTCAGAGACCCACGGACCTTCCAGTTGATCCTTGGTATGCACCCTGAGATGGGCGACTGGGATAGTAACAGCTACTGCTTGAACACACTTCTGGCCCAAACCAGAGGGTTCATCGACAGGCGAGACCCGACCCAGCAGCCCACCGTCTTCGAGCACGACGTCACAGGGGTTCTCACAGTATGCAGGAATAGCTCCCAGCACGCGTCCCGGTTACTGGAGCGGCTCATGGTCCTCATCCTAGAGTTCGATTTTCCGGGGCTCGTCGCCCGCCTCCAGCGCTCCTTTTTTAGGGCGAGGCTGCTCTTCGTTTTCAACCTGGAGGCCACAATGGCCTGAGCTGCGCTCCTGTGAACTCTGGAGACAATCATGGCGACCTCAAATCAAATGCATACATAGACTCTCCAGGTCATATAGTAGTGTTTAGCTAGCCAAACCACTCGCATTCATATTCATTCTTCGCTTGCGACTATTGCTAGTCTAGTCGAAACTGTACATGCTCTAGGCGAATTTTGAATTGTCAGTACTAGTACTCGTTTGCTTGTCATCCCTACATATACAGCTTTGCCATCTACAAGTACCTCACGTTTCTTGCATCTTCTCTGCTTTTTGTTGCCCTCCACAGTATGCATTCTTCGTTTGATTGATATACTACGCTTCTGCATTGTCAAAAAACCGCTGCTATACATACACATGATATACTAGCGCCCGATATGTCTACTCCCTCCGTTCCAAATTACTCGTCGTGATTTTACTTCAAAAATTATTTTTGAACTAAAACCATGACGAGTAATTTGGAACGGAGGGACTACATGGCAGCTTGACGGCGAGCGTGCAAGCAGGAGATTTGGACGCCGAGGCACTATCCTTCACCCATCGTGCGGAACATATCATCGTCTGTGAAGCAATTTCGTTGCCAAAACTTGTCTCAGCAACAACATCAACATCAGGCTCCTTCCAGCACCTTGCCGTTGTCGTGTTTTCTGCATGCGCTTCCACCCTCCCTCCCTTGCACATCCTTCAACCGCTCCTCGCATGAGCGCCCAGCCTCACATACCTGTACAACATTATGCACTGTTAGCTGCTGCAGCACTAGATCAATTGTTAATAAGCTTCGGCATGAGATACTAGGCATTTTGGCTTCAACAAATCCTTAATTTTCCAGCACCACACCACCACCAGAAAGGAGGGCACCGGTTCAGGCCAAGCACAATTGGAAATATAGCAGTACAGTATGGACACTATTGTCTCTCTTCTTGGAACAAACCATGCTGCAGCTCGAGGGCTGAAAAAAAATGTGTACTTTGTGCTGCTAAGGCAGTCTTTGGGAATGAGAAGAACAACAGAGTATTAATAGAGACATATGCTGAGAAGAAAACTGAGAAAAAAGCACTCAACATGACTGAACCAAAAAAACACCTAATCATCATTCTTTAACTGAAGACAAACAACTTCATTTCCACTACACAGAACACACTAATTTTCTTGACTGGTGCTACAGCCGCTGGTAGCGACGTGCCAGCCACCATGCCCGCCCGCGGCAAAATGATTAAATCTAACTAAAATTGTATCTCTGCGCTTCATTCAGAACTATGGGACGCATGAACAGCCAGAAAAAAACAGAGCAAGAATTAAAAGACTTACGACACAAGGCTGAGTGCCACATTCATGCTTCGAAATAACAGTAGCATTCCATTCAGCAACCTTCTCCATCAGGCCTCCAAATTAAATCGGGCAGGTGGTGCGCACTTTATGGATAAGTGCTCTATGAGCTTCTTGATAACTTCCAGATCCTGCATGATCAAAGCAAACAATTGGTGTGCTATCTTTTGTTGGTAATTTCACTGCTGTCAACCCATGCTCAATAAGCCACCCAAACCTTTTTTTTAAAAGAACAATAACCTAAACCTACTAGCAGTATGTTGGCCTTACCAATTCCAACCGAAACATGAAGTCACCTATATTTTGCATCCAGACAATTGTCAGGCTTAATTTTCCAGTGCGCTTTCGCTTTTATCCAACCAACAGCCTATCATGTTAGTTTTGTTCAACCATAGGACCATGGCCATCTTCCTCAGCAACATATCTAGTGACATACTCCCTCCGTCCCAAAATAAGTGACTCAAAGTTGAGTCACTTATTTTAGGACGGAGGGAGCACATCAATAACTAGCATACTAAAAAATAGAACAATATGAGCTGACTGTCTCTCTTAGAACAAACCATGTGAGCTGCAGCTTGAGGGCTGAAAAAAATGTGTACTTTGTGCTGCTAAGGCAGTCTTTGGGAATGAAAAGAACAACACAGTAATAGAGACATATGCCAAGAAGAAAACGGAGAAAAAAGCACTCAACATGACTGAACGAAAAAACACCTAATCATTCTTTAACTGAAAACAAAGAACTTACTTGGTTCAAATCTAGAAACCTGAGGTCCAATGTCTAAATTTAGCTTGCTTTGGAAAAAGCAAGAGTCCAAATCTCAGTTTTGTTCAACCATAGGACCATGGCCATCTTCCTAAATATATATGTTTCAGCAACAGATCTAGTGACATACATCAATAACTAGCATAATAAAAAACAGAACACACGGATCAAGTAACGCACAACTTCCAAGCAAACAGAACTTTTTATTGATTCCACTTTCTAGGAGGACAAAGCACAACATGAACCAGTGACAGTCAAGCAAGGATTTTGGAACAAGCCAAACTGGTTTCTACATCCAAAATGCTACAGGCATAAAGTGATCTTTATGCCTAGACACTATGAAGGAGCGCGTGGAGCGGTGATCTGTGATCTGCAGCTCTCCCTTGTGATTGAACTTGAGGCCAAATAAGGTGATATGGAGCACACAGCCGGCATAGTCTCCCCGAGCCAGTGCCTCCTCCAGTCCCTCCCGTTCCACGCGCTGGACGAGGCAGAACCTGCTCATGCCCACATAGCTGAGAGAGACTCCCATGTGTGGCTTCCGGTCCTTGCAGAACAACTTCTCCTTGGTTGTCTGGCAGTCCAGCTGCAACGTTGGAGTCGTGCTGTGGCAGCTGGGGGAGGCAACTTGGCAAGCAGAGATGTAGCCATCCCGATGAAGGCCAACCCAGGCGTTGAGCTCCCTGTCAAAGTGTGCTTGGCCGCTGAATGGCAAGGCCCACTCCCCATGCCATCTCCACACAGAATCCTTGGTGTTGAATGAGTAGGTGCCCATGCAACCTTTGCTAGGTGCCGTCATGAAGTTAGCTGTGGACATAAAGATGGTGCATCCATCCGGGTGTAGTGCGTAGGAGTTGACTCGACGGTGGAACGTTGGCGGTGGTGGCGGCAGAGTCTTCCAGGACCAGCCCTCGGTTGGTTGTTGCAGCGCATCCGACGCGGTGGTCCCCCATGACATGACCCCACAGGAGTGTTGTTTCACGCGGAAGTGGTAAGATAATGCATAGAGCATCTCATCAACGACCACGGTGATGCCGAAGCCACAGACCATGTCAGCAGGGGCATGGGCGCCAATCGTCATTGCGGCCGTCTTGGTGTCGTAGATGAGGCTGCATCGCTGGTTCATGAAGGTGAAGATCTGGGTGCCCAGGGCAGAGAACGACATGCCGGGATGGGGTACAGTGCCAACCGGGCACTCTAACCGCAGGGTCGGAGGCTCCGGGAGGTGCCGGGCAGCGCCGCTGTGCTGGTCATCAGAGCCAGAGTCAAGAGTCAGAGTCGAAGCTGTCGGCTTGGATCTTGTGGATGCTGTACCCCTTGGTCCAGTCATCCAACACGAGGTACAGATGCTTGATCCGCCGCGACCTCTTTTCACCGCCGTCGCCGGCATATCCCCGGCGCTTATTAGACATCCCCACTGCGATTTGACAGAAGACCTAATAGTAATAACAGAGTAATCTATCTAATCCTCCTCCTGCTGCAGCTTTGCCTCTGTGTTCACCAATCAAGCGTCCTTGAAGAGTTTCGGCAGAAAGATCGAGCCTTGAATTTATTATATGATGGCCCTGCCGCTGCAAAATCTCAGTGTTAGAATCGGAATTGGAATTGGAGGGAGGGGAGGAGTTGGATTCCGAAAACGATTAGCAATCTGGTGGCGTGACGGAGACGTGCAAAATCTCAGTGTTAGAATCGGAATTGGAATTGGAGGGAGGGGAGGAGTTGGATTCCGAAAACGATTAGCAATCTGGTGGCGTGACGGAGACGACGGCCAGATCAGACGAGATCGGTGGTGAACACCTACCCAAATCAATTCGCATCTAGTAGCAATCACGGAAGCAAAGGGATCTGCTGTGTACCTGCCCTGCCTGCGGTGAGGGCGAATCGGGGACGGACGATGGCGCCAGACTGCGCCGCCTCGCCTCCCCGTCAAACCGGTGCGCCAGAATCAGCCCTCCAAGAATCAGTCCGGCGGCGGTGGAGTTAGCGCGACGGAGAGCGGCCGCCCAAGACCCAGGAATATATGGCTGGTGTTTTTTTAGAAGGAGAAAAGTATTCGTGTGGACGCTGCTACGTAGCGGCGCCGCTTCCCTTCCCGTGCGCTCGCTAATAGCTCCGCTAATGCGTGGGTTACAGCATCTCTAAAATCGTTTTAGAGTCCCTAAAAAAATCGTTTTAGAGATTACTGTAAAACATTTTTACAATATTTTTACTGGATGACGTGTGTACAGAAGAGATCCCGTATAAATCCTTCACGTCAAGTGTGGAGCCCACTAGTCAGTAGTATAATTACCTATCCATCGTTTTCCTATCTTCCTCCCGAAGAAAGGAAAAGCGATCTAGCTTTCGCCTCGCGCTCCACCGCCGTTCTCCGGCGGCTCCCCTCCGTCGATGACCCTGATCGTCGGCGGTGAGGGGAAGGGGGGGGATCGCCGGATCCACACGTGTGGATAGTTTTAGGTCG
This sequence comes from Triticum urartu, assembly GCF_003073215.2. Lineage (NCBI taxonomy): Eukaryota > Viridiplantae > Streptophyta > Magnoliopsida > Poales > Poaceae > Triticum > Triticum urartu. The sequence continues at coordinate 5,781 of NW_024120267.1, forward strand.
AAGTACCTTAGTTTTTTAGACTGTTCATCGTCTTGGCTTCGGCGGCGGCGATGGTGGCGCTGAAAAAAAATTCTTCAGATCCTACTCAGATGAGATGATTGGTCCTATTGTTGGGGATGGATTTGGAATCCAGTCTGTTCAAGCAAGGATGGTGTGGCGGCGACATCCTCGTGGTGGACATGTGTCCTCTGGCTCCGCCGTTGCGACGACGTCTGCTCCAGCGTCGGCGCGGAGTTTGGAAGGTAATCCAGGAGCGGATGCAGATTGTGGTCTGCATCGACGACATTTGAAAGACAGAACGTGTGCTGGGTTCATGGTTGATGGATGGCAGGTGTGATTTCCTCCTTCAGCGTCTTAGTCATGGTGGGGTGTCAGATCTGGAATTTGATGGGTGTCCGGGGTTTTGCCCCGGTCTGATTCGTTCAACGTCAATGGCTTCACTTTTGGGGAGCCACCTTGGAGGTCCGCAAAGCTGCTTATTAGCGACGGAGTCGCGTCAAGCTCGGGTGAGGAGGTGGTTTGTCATTCTATTCTTTGGTGGCTGCTTTGGTGGTGCCGGAGGCAGGTGATGGACGTTGGTGTCAAACTCAGAGATGTTCTGCTATCTTTTCAGTTTTGTCATGTCGGGTTTTACGTGATTTGTACTCTGATCTTTACCATATAAATGAGACACGTATTACCATGCAAAAAATAGTCAGTAGTATAATTTATAATAAGGTCCCTGTAAAATAGCATAAAGCCCCCTACAAGGAAAATAACTCAAACTGCAGCGAGCAGCTTTGTATCAGCCATCAGACACTAAATAATTAAGCCCACCCAACAATTAGAAAGCACTCATGCGCACTTCTGCTTCGAGTGTGGAAGGCTGGTGCATGGCGAGAAGGGCTGTGTCCCGGCGGCGGATCCGGATCAGCAATGGGGGGAATGGCTCCGGGCATCCCAGGTCGTTCTTGGGGACAAAAGAAGTATCACACAGAGGCCCCTCGAGTAGTGCAAATAGCTTTAGAAGTGTCAGGTCAAGTAAGGGAGAACAAAATAGGAGGAAGTCGGGCATAGTCCGTGATCTCCCTACAAAGAGGAACCTGCATAATGAGTTCACCACCCCGGCCGTATCCCGCACTGGCGAGGAGGGCAAGGGGGGAATGAGGGAACCGGTAACCGGTAACCCAAACAAGCAGAAGCAACAGGTGCAGATAACACGCGAGAGGGATCTACGGGATGAGATTGAGCAGAAGAGAGAAAGAGATATGAGGTATGAGCTCCGATAGAGGCAACAAGAGAAGCAGGCTGAACTGAGGTTCAGGTACAAGCAGTATGGCCAGTGGGGCCATGAGAATGCTGGATCATCGAGCCAATTCAGGGGGAGGGAGCGCAGACAAGGGTACTATGTTAGGAAACCGAGGTCTGAGCATTATGTGGAAAGGCGATCTCCTAGCAGCCCAAGACATGTTGCTCAGTTGGAGAGGAAAAGGAGACCGAAACAGCACTGGGTAGCTAAGGGTGATCTGGATAGACAGGTAGGAATCGATACTTTTGTTCGCGACACGAGGCAGAAAACCTCATCTGTGTTTGACCGTATTGAAGAGAACAATGATTCATCGACGGACCCTGCTAGGACGGGGGCCGCCGGGAGCAATGAATTTCCTAGCCTGGAACTGTCGAGGGTTGGGGTTGGACCCGACAGTGGGCGAACTAAGGGACCTGATTAGGTCATACAACCCAGCGGTGGTATTCTTATCAGAAACAAAAAAGACCTCACGTGCTATGGAGAGACTGAAATCGAGACTAGGGTTCAGACATGGGGTTGCTGTTAATTGCAATGGCGACAGTGGAGGTTTAGCTTTGTGGTGGAAGGATTCGGTGGAGGTGACAGTGAGGCCTTGGTGCCAATACTATGTTGACGCACAGATTATGGCAGACGGGGTCACCTTTAGATTCACTAGAATCTATGGGGAACCGTGTGTGGAGAAGAGAATGAAAACGTGGGAGGTGCTTCGTTATCTATGTACACAAGATAACCTCTCGTGGCTTTGCGCGGGGGATTTCAATGAAGCTCTTCTCCAAAAGGAGCAGATTGGCGGTAACCCGAGGAGTTTGAGCCAAATAGCAAATTTTGCGGAGTGCATGTCTGACTGCGGGCTTGCAGATCTTGGGTTCTCGGGCTACCCCTTCACGTGGGACAATAAACGGGACGACAGTGACAACATACAAGTGAGATTGGATAGGGCCACATGCAATGCTGAGTTTGCGCAGCTCTTCCCGGCGGGTGAAGTGCTATATGTAATGACCGAGGAGTCTGACCATCAGGCGTTGGTGGTCAAGGTGCAGGTGGCACCGGTTGCGTTGCACCTGGGGGGCCAGCACCCTTTCATGTACGAAGAAGCATGGACCACACACGAAGGGTACGAGGCAATGATTGCTAGTGCATGGGCCGAAGCGCAAGCAGCCAATCAGGCGAACGGTGCACTTGGGGCGGCATGCAATCGCTTCAGGCTCACGTCAAGGGCCATGCAGGTGTGGAGTTGCCAAGTGTTCGAATCCATCAAAAAACAAATAACTCATTTGAAGGTTCAGTTGGTTGATGCCAAAGAGCGTGTTGTGCAGATGGGGTACGGGCAGGAAATCAAAGATATTGAGGACCAATTACACGAGTTATATGAGAGAGAGAAGAGGTATATTACAAGCAGAGATCCCGTGTGGACTGGCTCACAGATGGAGACCAAAACACTAAGTATTTTCAGAATCGAGCCTCTCACCGCAAGCGGAAAAACACGATCAAGGCTCTAGAAAGAGAAGATGGATCAAGGTGTACTGATGACGAGGGTATGAGGACGATGGCTGCGTAGTTCTATGCGCAGTTGTTTGCATCGGAGGGATCACGTGAGGGAGCCAGTGTTTTGCAGCATATTGAAAAGGCAGTCACGGAGGAGATGAATGATAAGCTGGATGCTCCATTTACGGATGATGAAATTGAGGTAGCTCTGTTTCAGATGGGCCCTATGAAGGCACCGGGGCCGGATGGGCTGCCGGCTATGTTCTATCAAAAGCATTGGGCGCTAGTAAAAAATGATGTGTGCAATGCGATACGCGATTTTCTTGCTGGGACTGCTGCCTCGACAGTTTTAATGATACTGTTATTGTGATGATCCCAAAAGTAAGCTCACCGGAGCTTCTCTCGCAGTTCCGACCCATTAGTCTCTGTAATGTACTGTACAAGATCGCCGCGAAAGCACTGGCTAACCGGCTGAAGGTGGTATTGCCTTTTATGATTTCCGAAGAACAGAGCGTGTTTGTACCTGGAAGGCTAATAACCGACAATGTGTTGGTGGCATACGAGTGTGTGCATGCGATTAGGAAGCAGAAGAGGAGGAAACCCTTGTGTGCGGTAAAGCTCGATATGATGAAAGCCTATGACATGGTTGAATGGGATTTTCTTTAACAAATGTTGCTGAAGTTTGGCTTCTCCAGTCACTGGACGGAGATGATCATGAGATGTGTCAAATCTGCTACTTTTTCTGTGAAGCTGAATGGGGGGCTCTCTTGTAGATTCATTCCTTCGCGTGGTCTTCGGTAGGGAGACCCCCTCTCCCCATATCTTTTCCTCTTCTGTGTAGAAGGATTCTCTGCAATGTTGACGAATGCACAGTGGGAGAAGGAGCTGAAGGGAGTATCGTTTGGGACAAATGGGCCTACAGTTACTCATCTGTTGTTCGCAGATGATAGTGTGGTTTTCCTGGAGGGGTCCCGAGACAATTTTGAGGTACTCCGTGGTATATTACAGGATTATGAAGCGGCATCGGGACAAAAAGTTAACGTACAAAAATCTGCAATATTCTTTGGGAAGGGTGCTACCTCTTGAGCATGCGTTGGTTTCCCCTTGAAGAGGAAAGGGTGATGCAACAAAGTAGCGTAAGTATTTCCCTTAGTTTTTGAGAACCAAGGTATCAATCCAGTAGGAGGCCACACGCAAGTCCCTCGTACCTACACAAACAAATAAGAACCTTGCAACCAACGCGATAAAGGGGTTGTCAATCCCGTCACGGCCACTTGCAAAAGTGAGATCTGATAGAGATGATAAGATAATATTTTTGGTATTTTTATGATAAAGATTTAAAGTAAAGATTGCAAAAAATAGATCGGAAACTTATATGATGGAAAATAGACCCGGGGGCCATAGGTTTCACTAGTGGCTTCTCTCAAGATAGCATTGGTATTACGGTGGGTGAACAAATTACTGTCGAGCAATTGATAGAAAAGTGCATAATTATGAGAATATCTAGGCATGATCATGTATATAGGCAGCATCTAGAGTATTAAGTTCATAAGAACGGAGTAACGCATTAGGCAAGATGACATGATGTAGAGGGATAAACTCAAGCAATATGATATAAACCCCATCTTTTTATCATCGATGGCAACAATACAATACGTGTCGTTTCCCCTTCTGTCATTGGGATCGAGCAACGCAAGATTGAGCCCAAAGCTAAGCACTTCTCCCATTCCAAGAAAGATCAATCTAGTAGGCCAAACCAAACTGATAATTCGAAGAGACTTGCAAAGATAACACATCATACATAAAAGAATTCAGAGGAGATTCAAATATTGTTCATAGATAATCTTGATCATAAACCCACAATTCATCGGATCTCGACAAACACACCGCAAAAAGAGTTATCGAATAGATCTCCAAGAAGATCGAGGAGAACTTTGTATTGAGATCCAAAGAGAGAGTAGAAGCCATCTAGATAATAACTATGGACCCGAAGGTCTGAGGTAAACTACTCACACATCATCGGAGAGGCTATGGTGTTGATGTAGAAGCCCTCCGTGATCGATTCCCCCTCCGGCGGAGCGCCGGAAAAGGCCCCAAGATGGGATCTCATAGGTATAGAAGGTTGCGGCGGTGGAAATAGGGTTTCGTGGTGCTCCTGGATGTTTTCGGGGTACATGGATATATACAGGAGGAAGAAGTAGGTTGGTGGAGCTACGAGGGGCCCATGAGGGTGGGGGGCGCGCCCAGGGGGGCAGGCGCGCCTCCCTGCCTCATGGCCTCCTCGATGATTTCTTGACGTCCACTCCAAGTCCTCTGGATCACGTTTGTTCCAAAAATAACTCTTCCGAAGGTTTCATTCCGTTTGGACTTCGTTTGATATTCCTTTTCTGCGGAACACTGAAATAGGCAAAAAAAACAGCAATTTGCACTGGGCCTTGGGTTAGTAAGTTAGTCCAAAAAATAATATAAAAGTGTATAATAAAGCCCATTAAACATCCAAAACAGATAATATAATAGCATGGAACAATCAAAAATTA
>NW_024120268.1:0-41199 GCF_003073215.2 Triticum urartu
GGGGACGGCGAGGGAACTTGGCGCGGCTCCTGGGTCCGGCCGCGAGCGAGGCTGGGGGCGCGACGGAGGGGGTGGCGGAACGCGACGAAGGAGGCAGCAAAGACGGCCCCGGGCGTGGGATGGCACCAGGAGTCCAGGACGGGGCACCGGCGAGGATCCATGGAGGCAGAGCTCCATTCCGTGGCCATGGAGATCTCCCTGTCCAACAAGAAAGGAGAGAGAGACAACATGAGAGAGAGGGAGACCGAGGAGGAAAAGGAGGAAGAAGGAGGAGGGGAGGTCGGTGTTGCTGCTGCTATCACCGGCGGCAAGCTCCGGCGCGGGCGGAGGCCATCGGGCACGAGAGTGGCTCGGGGCTGAGCTCGTGGAGGGGAACGCGAGGCTGCAGAGAGAGAAGTTGTGGATCTCGTATATCGAGGGGAGAAGGCCGGGTCAGTGGATCAGGCAGGGGAGATCCCGAGGGGGGATTTGGTCAGGTGGCGGCGGCGATGGGACAAACTCCTAGGTTTTAGGGTTTGATGAGAGATATATACACCAGGTGGATTAGGTTAGGGGCTACCTCATCCCTTCGATCGTAATTGGACGGTCGCGAATAAAATAGTTAGGGAGCCCAAATAAGAAAACGATGACGTTTTGTAGATGTTTGGGGATGATCCGGACACAACGGTGACAACAGTCCGGGTCGGGTCCGGGACAACTTTTCGGACGCACGTGCGAGGAGGGCCGCGGGCACTGTGCAAAGAGGGGTTAGGCGAACGAGGTCAAGTGTGTGGACTGAGAGGAGAGAGGGGAATGCAACCTGGCAACCGTTTCCGGAGACCGAAAACGTCCGACGTTAGACCGACTATAATGCCGCTATAGTTATCCGTTGGGGCATCAAACGATCTCCGAATGCGATGAAACTTGACAGGTGGTCTATCTACACTATAATAAGACCACACTTCAACTCTCATCCCATTCCGAGAACATTTTCCGGCCACTTAAAAAATACTATTTCGGACATGCCTTGGGCGCGTGCAAGTGTGTCTGGGCTCAGAACGGACAACGGAAGGAACGAGGAGACCGGGACAGATGCAAGTTTGGAAACATGATGATGCAATGCACATGATGACATGATGAAATGCAACACGCAAGCAAATGACATGGCAACGACAGCGAATAACTGGACGACACCTGGCACATCGGTCTCGGGGCGTTACAATCCACATCGGATCTACTCCACGAGGGAGACCGCGGCCCCTCTACGGAGAAGATCCACATTGGATTCAAGACCTCATCACGGAGAAGACCATCAATACCTCCTCACGGATAAGAACCGGTTACCTCTTGTATCATGCTTTGTTGATTTTGGATCTTGTATCTCTCTTTGTGTTTCGAGGATCTAGCATATGTGTGGTTGTTTTGTTGGTTTGAGTGATTCTCTCGTGTTTCCCCTCATGTTCTTCATGTTCTTCGCGGGATCCGCTCCTTTCGTGAAAGATGGGCCATCTAGAGTTCCATCCCACATCACCTTGGTATCATGAGCCATGTTGATCACGATTTCGGAGCCTCCCTGTTGTGTTTTCTAGCCTAATTTTGTTGTGTTCTTCCCAAAATTGGAAAATCCCCACCAAAAATAGCCCCAATTTTTTGTGATTTGTTGGTTTGACGAAGTTTTGTTGGATTTGATCCATGGATTTGCTTGGTTTCAAGTGGATCTAGAATCTTCCCAAGTTTCCCCATCTTTCATCCATGAAATCTCGTCAATTTTGACCCCCAAATCCCTGATTTCCGCCCAAAATCGCGCTCCGGATCTCGCATCTCGCGTTGACCCCGACCCACCGGACAACCGACACTTTACAGACGTCCGGAGCCCCTGGAACGACCGGACGTCCGCAACTTACCGGACGACCAGAACCCCCTAACCCGAGCAGAATTTACGGATTTCCGAGCCGATCGGACGTCCGGCGACCGGACTTCCGTCCTTTTACGGACGTCCGTAACCTGTAAAAACTGACTTCGGCTGATTCTTGTTTCGACCATAACTAATTCATCCGAACTCCGATTTTGATGTTCTTTAGCTCGTTTTGAAGCTCTTGACATCCCCCTTCCCACAAAAATACCACCAACATCATTTGACTCCATCAAATTTTGAAAAGTTTGGCATCTTTGCCTAGGGCTTCCACTACATCATCCGCTACACCACTACCGACTTCCGCAACCTTACCCATATTAATCCCCATTGCATATGTGGTTGCCTGAGTAGCGATTCGAGTCTCCTAAGGTGTTTCAGCTACTTAGGAACGTTTACTTCCGCCACCGTAAGTTAACCCAATTTTGTTTGTGTTGTGAGTTGTGTCTCCTAAGGTGTTTCAGCTATTTAGGGACCGTGCTTCCAACTCCGGCACCGTGTATAGTCCACCACCTTACCCTCCATTTTCGCATTGCCTACTTGCAAAACCCATCATTGCATTTCCGCAATCCCATTGAGCTTCCGCAACCACCAACGCATTCCTACTACCACCATTTGACATTTGAGATTTTGAGTTCGCGGTTTTTCCGTTTCCTAAGATGTTTCGGATACTTAGGGACGAGTCTCCATCATCTTGGTATCTTCATCAAGATCACCGCCACTCATCATCGCCACGGACGGTAACCTCCATATCATCTTGGTATCGTGGTATCCCTCCATTCTATTGATAATCGCTAGCCCATTTTGCATCACTTGCCTATCGAGACTAGCCATTTGAATATTGCCCGCAACGTTACTTGTGCACATTAGTGCTCATCCAGCTACACCTTCCTCAGCATACATACCATATCATATTGGTATCATCATACCATCTCTTATGCCTCAAGTTTGTTCCCGCATATATACAATTGATATCTTGGTTTGTGCATCATGCAAAAGTGGCCTTAAAACAGAATAAAGCTTTTATGCAAAAGAGAAAGAGCAAAGAGCTTGTAAGCAACTGCCATAGCATCATACCACATTGCATATAAGATTGTCATATCCGATCATCTTGGATCATACCACCGAAACATCATACATATATAGCATACTTGGGATAGAAGTTCATACATTTTCCATCTTATAGGTTGTGCACAAGTGTCGTATCCGCCCATTGACCAATCGTGCTAGCGTCTCTCTTGAGTTGTGCAACACGAGCGTTTTCCGTGGATTCCACATTTTGTGCTCATACTTGGTCGCACGACCCCATTTATCTATCCGTGTGTGTGTTTCCGTGTGCCACATATTGCTATTGGTCTACTTGTTTCACTTGTGAATTTGTGAATCTCTTTCAACATTATTGACTCTTGATAACATTTTGCATTAAATGTTTGTGCCACTATCCTCACCGAGCTCCACCATAAGCCTTATTTGTGTAGTTGTGAGAAATCGACAAGATCGGTACCAATTGTGCTATTTCCTTGTTACACTATTGAGTGATCATTGATCCATCTTCAACATCGCTCAAGGTACATTTGGTATAGTTCTTCTTTTTCTCCCACTCATATTTGCTCGAGTCTTGTGATGGATAGGCAAGGCATTTCATCTTCGGTCTACAACAGCAACGACGAGTTCGACACCATGAACAACTCCACCGACACCAAGATGCAAGCTCAAATGGAGGAGAAAATGCCCTCATCAAGTCGTACAAGCGATCTTCCTCATCTTCGAGAAGACACTCAAGAGAACATGTCTCCGAGCTACCATCTCCGACAAAATCACATCGGCATCGACACCATCACCAACAAGGACATGAAGGTCAAGAGCTCAACACCAACAACCGCTCAACGACTTCACCATCTCCCTTGGCATCTTCGCCAAGCGACTTCAAGGCATCTTCGCCTATGGACATACGACATTTTCGCCCACAAGCACTTCAAGAGAAGCTCCCCAAGCTCAAGTCCACAACTTCCACGAGCTATTACGACCTCGACACTGACCATGAGATTCCTTTCTATGGGACTCTAGAACCCGAGGAGTATCTCGAGTGGGAGAGTTTGATGGACGACTACCTCAAGCTACATCAAGTTCCTCCCAAAGATCAAGTGAAGTGCGCCACAAGGAACTTCCACGACTACGCGTCCACATGGTGGCTTCACACACCTTCGGAGACCTACAACATGAGTTTGCCCAAGACAAACAGAGCTTTGCGGCACGATTTCGTTCCCCCAACCTACATGGAACAACTTCTATGCCAATTGGAGAACACCACCCAAGGATCCAAGTCCATCGACGAGTACTTCAAGGAGATGAAGAAAGCCTTGCGACGAGCCGGAGTGGAAGACCCCATTTCGATGAAGTTCCACTTCATGATGGGATTGCACAACGACATCTCCAAGACGATCTTCCTCGAGAACTACAAGTCCCTCGATGACAACTACATTGGTGCTCTCAAGACAAAACAAGTACTCATGAAGTCCAAGGCTTCTCGACCCCAAGCACACTTCTCTAAGACCAAGCTCCAAGACGACAATCATGAGGCTAGTACCACCATGATGTCCAAGCCCGACGAGCTCCAAGACGATGCTCCCAAGTTCGACTTCACCGCCATACATCTTTGTGGCATTGACGATGCCGAGTCTACCATGACTCTTTTTCAAGAGGGTGCAGCGACGAGTACGACTACGGAGACCCTCGAGGACCAAGCTTTGGAGGCATGCGACTTGGTGAAGAGCACGGAGGATGCTTCCATCTTAGGAGGCGAGAGTGATGATGTTCCATCTTCGGCATTCATCCACGGCGACGGCGATGAGATTGTTGAGCACGGGATTTTCCCTTCGACCACGGCGACATATGATGACTTGAGTGACTTCAGCCACCATATTGAGAGCGAGAGTGACTTCACAACTAGCCCCACGTATGATGTGTTTCCACAATTCCCATGTGAGGAGAGCCACAACCCCCACCACTCGAGTGAGATGAGTGACTCCACCATATGTGAGTTTGAGTGCACCTATTTTGAGGGAGTGAGCGAACCACCACATAGAGAGAGTGAGATAGTTGATAGGTCATGTGAGGCCACTTTCAACACTAACGACTTGACCTCTACCGCTATTGTGTGTTCTCATTTGGTGCTAGGTCACATCTATGATGACGCGCCGATTCGCGACGACTACGTCCTCCCCTTGGACAAGACGATGGCCATGGTTGAATATGATGCACCCCCACATGGTTCCATCAATATGAAGATGGCCACCATTTGGTCTTTTCCACCTCACCTACACCACATGAGTGGAATGACAAAGGTAACATAGGTGAAGGTGATGCTCTAGTCCCACTAGTGGACATTCTTGACATTGATTGCTTGCATGATGTTGATCAACCTATTACCATGCTTCATGCTAGTGCGACTTCGCCATGCGATGATTTACTCATTTATGGTGAGTATGATGATTGCCATGTGGAGTCTATTAGTTGTGATGCCATGTTACATAGGATTTCTTGTGCTAATTCTATCAGTCACATCATGTTTGCCAATCCGCTTGCCTTGTCATATGCTATGCATGAGATCAATCATATGTCATATTTGCAATCTCTTCATAGTGACTATGCATATGCTATTAAAATAAACCCAATTTGCACATATGGCATAGGTGACAAGCCTATGGTTATTGGCATTTGTTTCTCTTTTGATGATATTGACATGCTACCTTTGCATCATTTATCTCATATGACATGCCATAACCACCTCGCTTCGGATATGCATTGTTTTGGATGTTGTCCATTTTATCCATATGATGTTTCCGATATTGCTCATGAGGAGACCCCCATAGTTTCCTCACACATTTTAGGAGATTTTGATCACTCCCATCCATTGCATGATCCCAATACTTGTGTGCACATTATGCTCCCCATGAATAAAAATGCTATTGTTATGCCTTATACTTGTATGCTCAATTTCCATCCCCATCGTGTTATACACAATAACTATTCTTTCATGATGGATGACATGTTCTTATACCATGCATCGAATTTCATTAAGCGATGATTATCTTGTGCTAACACTCACATGCACATACACATCATGATGGATGATGTGTACATTTACCACACACACAATCTCTTTCGTTTGTGTCTCTTTTGTGTAGGTACCCATGAATTCTTGTCAATCTCGCAATCCCACGAGTTGACAAAACGAGCTCTAGAGAGCAATGATGACTTGGGATCCCATGGAGTTTCTTTCCCACCGCTCTCTTCGCGCAAAGACTTCGCGCATTTCTTCTACATGGCCCTCACTTGGCTATGGGTTGTTGTCCATTATATATCCTTTGCCCACCTTGCCATGTTCACTTTGCATGATATGCTCATTCCTATGCTTTTGCCATGCATTTTGTGACCCATGCTTTGCATTACACATGATGATTGATTCTCATACTCGTATGTGTATTTACAAACTTGGTGGAGATATTGCTTGTTATTGCCATGTTTGCTTTGTGCCCCATGCCTATGATGATACTTTCATCTTGCTATGTGTTCGTGCTTGCGATATGTCATGTGCATTGTCTATGTCTATTATTTGCTCACATGACATGATTGCCATGATTTCCTCTAGTATGTTGCATCTTCGCATGACTAGCTTGCACGACTTGATTACTATGCTTGTGTATGTTGCATCACCAATGATTCATACTTGCTCATTTCATGCGGTTGATGACAACCATCTACATGCTTTGCGCATGATTGTTGTTTCTTCTTGTCATATATCTCCATATGTTGCCTCTCTCATGCTAGATGATTTGACATGTATTGAGTGCAACAATGCCCCTAGTCTTGATAATGAGTTGCCCCCATAACATTATCACATATGATTGCAGATTTTGACATTTTTCTTGTGAAGCATGCTTGTCTTCCCTCTTTGCACCATATACCTAGTGCCATGAATATAGCCATTGTTGCATCATATTATTATGCACTTGTGCTTCTAATGGTTATGTGCAAGAGAAGAGAACCATCATGATGGATGGTGTGTTTATCTACCATGCGCATACGTTCTTTGTTTTGTTGTGTGCATGTGTCGGATACTTGGACTTTATGTCAACTTCCATGTCACATTTGTTGACCATTCGAGCTCTTGAGAGCGAGCCTCATACATTCGACCACGACTCGCTTCTACACCACCTTTCCTACCACTTCGGCAATGTGAAGAATGCACAAGCACACGCCTTCCAGGTGACATCTTTCTTGAGCATGGATATTGTGGATCATACTACTTGTGTTGCTTGCACCATGAGACTTATTGTTCATCTTGGACCACTTGATTGCACACCTGTTAGATATCTTGCTTCGACTTGTCATTTTCACAATTCCATGCATCATGATATATATGCCTTGTGTGTTGCATCCAATTCTTGGATTACTTGCTCCTATCACATGTTTGGTTGCAACAATGTCGTTTCTTCACATATGCCATGTCCCATTGATTGCTACATGCTTGCCTTGATTGCCTCACACATGATGAACAATTGCTCTTTCTATTGTGTTGAGTGCCACACTATATTCACTACACCCCATGCACATTACGCTTGGATTGTCTTGCACTTGACACATGTGTTTAGACACTTCATTTTTTGGTGTTGTGAATGATTCATATGCCTACCATAGACCTTTCATTGAGCAATTTGTGAATGCTTTCTATGAACTTGAGGTATATGCTTCTTCTCTGCCACACATATTTGCATCACTACCTCACATTCACATGCTTGTCCCCATGATTTCTTTGCTTGTGCTAGATTGATACGATTACATGCCATGTCACAATCCTTTGTCACACCATATGCTTTGCGTGATGACGACACTTGTTTGGTGAATCACCTCTTGAATGCTTGGTTTTGCACTAACGCTAACCACATTTATTTTTCCAACTGTTTGTTGTCCTCGCTCATTTTGAAGGAATCACTAGATGGTGCGACATGGGAGAGTGCCCACTTCAAGCTTGAAGATGATGACTACTTGGTGAACGTTCGCTTCTACACGGCGAAGCCATGTCTTTCCCATGGTGATTTGGTTTTTGATCCGAGGTCGGATCTTTACCAAGGGAGGGGAGATGATGCGGAGCATCCTACGGGCATCACCATGTCAAGAGTATGTTTGGCAAGTGACATGTGCGACATCTACTTCACATACACAAAGGTGAATCATATCCTTTACAGGTGCTCCCTTGACGCCTTCGAGGATGGTATACTACTTGACACCCCTCTCATGTGCATGCATAGGTATTGTCGGAACTTCACGGATGACGAGGAGGAGTGAAAGCGCCAAGGTACAACTACACCATCCGCGAGGAAGCGTGGAAACGAAGATGCAAGAAGAAGAGCTGCCAAAAAAGCTACAGCGAGCGGACGTCCGGCCCACACCGGACGACTGGCCAGCGAGCGGACGTCCGGCCTCCACTGGACAACCGGCACCTGAAGCCCCAGCCGAGCTACAGCAAGCGGACATCCAATACCACTGGACGACCGGCGACCGGACGACCGGCCACCTCCGGAAATCCGGTACTTTAGCGACCGAGACAGAATGAGCGGAAGTCCGACGACTACCAGACATCCGGACGCTAATGAGCCACCGGACGACCGCTACACACGGACGTCCGGTACCTGTCTGCACATAGGATCAGGCCCGAGGCCCATGTATCCCTCTCCCACTTACCCCTTCGTGGACCTAGACTATATATAATCCTCCACCTCCTCCTAGTTAGGGTTAGCATTGTGATAGCTCATATTAGAGATAGAGCCTCGCTCATCCACATCGGATCTAATCCACGAGAGAGACCGCGGCCCCTCTACGTAGAAGATCCACATTGGATTCAAGACCTCCTCACGGAGAAGACCATAAAGACCTCCTCACGGAGAAGAACCGGTTACCTCTTGTATCATCCTTTGTTGACATTGGATCTTGTATCTCTCTTTGTGTTTCGAGGATCTAGCATATGTGTGATCGTTCTTGTTGGTTTGAGTGTTTCCCCTCGTGTTTCCCCTCGTAATTCCCCTCGTCTTCTTCGCAGGATCTGCTCCTTTCGTGAAAGACCAGCCATCTTGGGTTCCACCCTACATCGGGAGGGGAGATGATGCGGAGCATCCCAAGGTCATCCCAATGGACCTACCATCATCTCACCAACTGCCTAGCGGACCCATGACACGAGCACGTGCAAGAGCTCTTGAAGCCAAGGTGACATCTCTCATCCCATAGGTTGATAGAGGTGAAGGTGTCCTGATGTTTCGATGAGATGGTGGCTATCGTTTTCTATGGGAGTCAACCTTGATGATCCGACTACGAGCGTGCGAGACGTCACGCCTTAGCAATAGCTAAACCAAATTCCGAGGGGTTATTGACCATGCCAGAGCATGATGAACCTGACCACGAGGGTCTGTTTCCTGCGAGCAAACGAAGAACAAGGAAGAAATTGAGTTTGCAATATGGATATTGCAAATATAAGATGAAAGCTTTATTGATCAAGGTGGGGTTCTGTGATGTCTTGGTCTGGTCGTTGAACACAAACGAAGTACGCGAAGTTGCAACTATGGCGAACTTTTAATCTAAACAAAACCCAAAGTATAAACGATGCGCTAAGGGTTGTATATATGGAGGAGAGAGGGGTGGGGGGAATTTTGTGGCCCTTGGAGGAGGGGTCCAAAACAAACCCTAACTCTTGTTTCCCCACACATACGGACTCTAAAAACTGCCTATAAATAAGTATTTCGAAATTACATGGGCCTGGCCCAAAAATAAGGTGACGTAGCACCTAGAATAGCCTCTCGAGAAAATTTATGAAGTGGCATCTTATATATTTCGTCCAAGGCTTCATGCACCCATTATGGTGGCTTCAAAGTCTTGGAATCATCACTTGTAAGTCCGTTCTTGTTCCCCTTGTGCATGCCATCATCTCCATGCTTGAACTTGCGCCAAGGTCCATCTTTCTTGTCCAAGATAGGCCCTTCATTTGTAAGCAAAACAAATGTATCCAATTTAGGCAGCATCATATTCTCATGAACATTAGAATCGTTACCAAGAAACGAAAGTACCTGATAATTCAATTGGCGTGCGCGAGCTCTAGTAATTGTTCCAGTATGTATAGCAGCAGGGAATGTGGGTGTAACAATGGTATTGATGTCCGCATCATCCCCCCCCTTCTTGAAATGAAGTCGTCCTCGACGGAACCTCATCTTCCTCACCCAAATAAAGCTTCAAATCTTAAATGTTAAAAGTGGGACTGATCCCAAAATCTGCAGGCAGCTCAAGTTTATAAGCATTATCATTTATTTTCTCTAGCACCTTCAAAGGACCATTAGCACGTGGCATTAGCTTTGATTTGCGCAAATTAGGAAATCTATCCTTACGCAAATGTAACCAAACAAGATCTCCATGTGCAAACACAACATGTTTTCTACCCTTATCTCCAGCAAGTTTATATTTAGCATTCATACGCTCAATGTTTTCCTTAGTTAACTCATGCATTTTTAAAATCAATTCAGCACGTTCTTTAGCATCAAAATTAACCTTCTCCGAAGATGGAAGAGGCAACAAATCAATAGGTGCACGAGGTAGGAAACCATACACAACTTCAAAAGGGCACATCTTAGTAGTAGAATGCAATGAACGATTATAAGCAAATTCAATATGACGCAAGCATTCTTCCCACAATTTCTTATTATTATTCAAAACAGCCCTAAGCATAGTAGACAATGTTCTATTGACTACTTTAGTTTGTCCATCAGTTTGGGGGAGACAAGTAGTACTAAAAAATAGTTTAGTACCCAACTTAGCCCATAAACATCTCCAAAAGTGGCTAAGAAATTTAGTATCATGATCTGAAACAATAGTATTTGGCACACCATGCAAGCGAATAATTTCACGAAAGAACAAATCAGCAACATTAACAACATCATCGCTTTTATGACATGGTATAAAGTGTGCCATTTTCGAGATCCTATCCACGACAACAAATATGCTATCCCTCCCCTTCTTTGTTCGAGGTAAACCTAAAACAAAGTCCATAGATATATCCTCCCAAGGAACACTAGGTACAGGCAAAGGCATATATAAACGATGAGGATTGAGTTGTGACTTAGCTTTTTGACATGTAGTGGAGTGAGCAACAAAACGCTCAACATCCCGTCTCATCTTTGGCCAAAAGAAATGTGTAGCAAGTACGTCCTCCATCTTCTTCACGCCAAAGTGTCCCATTAGTCCTCCAACATGCGCCTCCTGCAACAACAAAAGACGAACGGAGCTAGCTGGAATGCATAGCTTGTTAGCACAGAACACAAATCCATCATTAATGATGAACTTGTTCCAAGTTCTTCCTTCTTTACAATTCTGCATTACATCTTTAAAATCAGGATCATGCACAGAATGATCTTTGATGGTCTCCACACCAAATATTTCGAAGTCAAGTTATGAAAGCATAGTATAACGACGAGACAATGCATTAGCAATAACATTTTCTTTACCCTTCTTGTGTTTAATGACATAAGGGAAAATGAATTCAACCCATTTAGCATGTCTACGGTTAAGTTTTTCTTGACTTTTAATGTGTTTCAAAGATTCATGATCAGAATGTATAACAAATTCCTTGGGCCATAAATAATGTTGCCTTGTTTCTAAGGTCCAAACAAGAGCATATAATTCTTTATCATAAGTAGAATAGTTCAGACTAGGCCCACTCAATTTTCCAGAAAAGTATGCAACAGGTTTGCCATCTTGTAATAACACACCTCCTCATCCAATTCCACTAGCATCACATTCAAGCTCAAAAGTATTATTAAAATTAGGAAGTTGGAGTAAAGGAGCATGTGTCAACTTATCTTTCAATACTGTGAAGGCTTCTTCCTGTGTGGTACCCCAAACAAAAGGCACATCCTTCTTTGTAAGCTCGTTGAGATGTGCAACAATGGTGCTGAAATCACTAAATGCCTATAGAAACCGGCGAGGCTAAGGAAACTCCTCACTTGTGTGACCCTTTTGGTCTGCGGCCAACTCTCAATAGCTTAAATCTTGGCTTTATCAACTTCAATTCCCTGTGGAGTAACAACATAGCCAAGAAAAGATACTCGGTCGGTGCAAAACGTGCACTTTGCAAGGTTACCAAAAAACGTGCATCACGTAGAACAATGAAAACAACACATAAATGTTCCAAATGTTCCTCCAAAGATTTACTATAAATCATTATATCATCAAAATAGACTACCACAAATCATCCAATGAAAGCACGTAAAACTTCGTTCATTAACCTCATGAAAGTACTAGGTGCATTAGTTAACCCAAAAGGCATGACTAACCACTCATATAAACCAAACTTAGTTTTAAATGCAGTTTTCCATTCATCTCCCAATTTCATATGAATTTGATGTTATCCACTACGGAAATCAACTTTGGAGAATATTGTAGAGCCACTCAATTCATCAAGCATATCATCTAGCCTAGGAATAGGATGACGATAACAATTAGTAATATTATTAATGCCTCTACAATCAACACACATATGCGAAGTACCATCCATTTTTGGCATTGGAATAATAGGAACATCACAAGGACTAAGGGATTCGCGAATATAACCTTAGTCGAGCAGCTCCTGGACATGACGCATAATCTCCTTCGTCTCCTCTAGATTGGTACGGTATGGTGCACCGTTGGGTAGCGAAGCACCGGGAATTAAGTCAATATGGTGCTCAATCCCTCGAATAGGTGGTAATCCTGGTTGCACGTCTTGTGGAAAGACGTCAGCGAACTCGTGCAAAATGTTAGTAAAAATAGGAGGCAAAGAGGAAGGCACGTCCTCAAATGAAAATAATGCCTCTTTGCACACAAAACCATAGCAAACGGATTTGCTGAAATCTAGATCATCAATATCAGATTTGGTGGAAAGTAAACATGCACTTCTCAATTTAATTTCAGAAGCAACATTAGATGGTTTATTATTAGGCTTCATGTGTTGCTTAAATTCTTTTGCCACAATCCGATTTTCACTCTTATTTCGCTCATGTTTTGTTTTATTAGCTCTATTAATATCATCTTTCAAAATGGAATCAGGAGTCATAGGAAGCAAAGTAATATTTTTTTCCTTATGAACAAGAGTATACTGATTGTTTCTACCATGGTGTACAAATTTTTTATGAAATTGTCATGGTCTACCAAGTAATAAGGAACATGCTTGCATAGGTACCACATCACAATCAACATAATCAGCATATGTAGAGATACTAAAATGCACACGAACAGTACGTGTTACCTTAACCTTGCCACTGTTGTAGAACCATTGGATGTAGTAAGGATGTGGATGTGGTCTTGTGGTGAGAGATAGCTTCTCCACCATCTCCATGCTAGCCAAGTTGTTGCAGCTCCCTCCATCTATGATGACGCGAACATAATGTTCCTTCAGAACTCCCTTTGTATGGAACAAATTATGCCTCTGATTTTGCTCAGTTTGTGTAACCTGCACACTCAAAACACATTGAGCAATTAAACATTCATACCTGTCAGCATCTTCAGGAGCCATGTATTGCGTCTCATGATCAGAATCATCTACGCCGTGTTCTTCATGTGTAATAAGAGCCAAAGTCTCCTCATCATAGTCACTAGCGGACTCATACCCACCATCCTCAGTAGCAATCATAACAAGCTGAGATGTGCATTCTCTCGCATAATGACTCCTCTTCCCTTACAACGACGACAAATAATATCACATGTGTGTCCTATTGATGCCAGGGAAGAAGAAGAGCTCTACGCAGGCCCGACAGGTGTGCTCTTGGCCGAGAGTGGTGGTTGTGCCTACTTTCTTGTATCACGGCTGGAGGTGGCACCTGATGGAGGTGTTGGTACAGTGCAAGTAGAGGATGCACGTGGTGTCCATGATGAAGATCGACCTGCAGAAAAGTTTGTTCGCGCCAATGCCTGTCGATCCTGCACTTCACGTTCAGCTTTACAAGCAAGATGGAATAAACGAGTGATATTATTATACTCCTTATACTCTAGAATGGTATGAATCTCTCTATTTAATCCACCCATAAAACGTGCAAGCATAGCTTCATTCTCCTCAACAATACCACATCTAATCATGCTAGTTTGTAATTCTTGATAATATTCTTCTACAAATTTTTGTTCCTTGTCTTAAACGCTGCAATTTTTGAAGCAATTCATGTTGATAATATGGTGGAACCCAACGAGTACGCATAGCAGTTTTTCAAAGCAGCCCAAGTAGCTGGAATAGGATATAATGTACAATGTTCAGACCACCAAACACATGCAAAACTAGTGAAAGCACAAACAGCAGCAGGAACACGTCTCTCCTCGGGATATTGTAAACATGTAAAACATTGTTCAGTTTCTAACTCCCAAGTAAGATATATATCAAGAACATATCTACCCTCAAATGGTGGAATATTCAACTTCTGTTTAGGAAAATGGTCATGATCTCGTACCTCAGGTGGTGGTGCAGCCCTACCATTGCGATGATATACCTGAGGACGACCTGGTGGTGGTGGTGCTGGTGGTTGCACGTAGTTCTGATTTTGATCATCCTCATCCTCTTAATGGTCCTCCACCTCTTCAGTAGTAGCAGGAGCTACAGAAGCATCAACAGCGGCACCAGAATTTTGCCCAGGGTCAATGGGAACGCGTTGTGCTCGTCCCACTTGATTTGGAAGGTGACATTGTTGTTGTTGTTGTTGTTGTTGTTGTTGCTGCTGCTGCTGCTGTTGTAGAGGTGCGATAGGTGCAGCCGGCGGTGGTGGTGGAAGACGCGCTAGCAATTGATTAAACTTGTTATCGAGCTTTATTTCAAACGTCTTCTCCATGCCATCTATCTTATTCATGGCCTCTTCAAATCTGTTTAGCACATCTTGCACCTGTCCACTCATCATTTGCTGAAATTTATCATGCAACTCCTTATTCGTCATGTTCTCCCAGTCAGTCTCATCGGCTTGTGATCGTGCCATGGTTAGCAGCAATAGAAACACACAAGAATATGATCCTACAGACTACTTACAAGAGGTGGTGGTGGGTGTCACAAATCCGTCAAGCAAATCTCAAATTCTTACCAGTTCTTACCCAGTAGCAGGCGCTGATCGGCAACTGTCGTAGTCAAAACTCTCAAAGCTTGGATAGAGCGATTACCAGGTGGTGTCTAATGCACGATGTAGATGTATGTGGAGCTGGGAAGGCTTATGATATGGTAGCAAAAATCTCAGCAATAATCAAATCGGAGATGCGAAGTTGAATAAACGCTCAACAACGGTACTGTGCTGGTCCTAGGCTAGATCGTACTAGAGATGCGAGCCTAGAACACGAAGAAAATCACGGTGCTACACCTAAACAAGGGAGGAGCACGCTCTGAATTTTTTTCTTTTTTTTTCTCTTTTTCCCTCTTTTTTTTGCTCCGCAACAAAGTTTTTTTTTTGAAAAACTCTACAAATGGCCTAAAAACTGCCTAGCCAGAATTTTCCAGACATGGTTTTTCTGAAACTGGAACTATTTTTCTACTGCGGGTAGCACGGAAGTTGGGGATTCCTACTCTGTCACGACTCGGAGTTTGGCATGATCTCCAAAACAAAGCAACAAATACTGGACTCGGACTAGGAATGGTGGCAGAGATGAATCTGGTGGAAACTCGAACTGGTGGCGGGTATATGTAGGGCGGTGGAACTCGGACTGGTGGTGAATCGGTGATGGAGGTGGACTCGGATTATCGTGATGGCGGTGGATATGTGGTATATGACAGCGGTGATGATGATGGTGGTATATGGCAGCGGTGAAGACGATGGTGGTACATGGCAGCGGTGATGACGATGGTGGTATATGGCAGCGGTGACGATGGTGCGGCGGCGGCGTGACAACCTGTGAACAGAACTCGAAACTCTAAGGGACTAGATGCTAAGACCAGCAACTCGACACGATGATGCAACCGCAAATTCAACAAAGCAAAACTCTCAAAAGACTATGCAAAGGCTCAGATTGGTTCGGATATGATGACCTAACCCTAATTTTGTTTGGCTTTTTTGTGGACTGTAGGTATGAAGAACAGACTCGATCTAATCTACGAAAAACTGTAAAATCTCACAGAGCAACCTATAAATCTGATACCACTTGATAGAGGCGAAGGTGTCCCGATGTTTCGATGATATGGTGGCTATCGTTTTCTGTGGGAGTCGACCTTGATGATCCGACTACGAACGTGTGAGACGTCGCGCCTTAGCAATCACTAAACCAACTTCTGAGGGGTTATTTATCACGTCGGAGCATGATCAACCTGACCATGAGGGTCTGTTTCCTGCGAGCGGATGAAGAACGAGCAAGAAACTGAGATTGCAATATGGATATTGCGAATATAAGATGAAAGCTTTATTGATCAAGGTGGGGTTCTATGACGTCTTGGTCTGGTCGTTGAACACAAACAAAGTATGCGAAGTTGTAGCTATGGCGAACTTTTAATCTAAACAAAACCCAAAGTCTAAACAATACCCTAAGGGCTGTATATATGGAGGAGAGAGGGGGAATTTCGTGGCCCTTGGAGGAGGGGTCCGAAACCAACCCTAACTCTTGTTTCCCCACACATATGGACTCTAAAAACTGCCTATAATTAAGTATTTCAAAATTACATGAGCCTGCCCCAAAAATAAGGTGACGCGGCACCTAGAATAGCCTCTGGATGAAATTTATGAAGTGGCATCCTGTATATTTCGTCCAAGGCATCATGCACTCATTATGGTGGCTTCAAAGTCCTGAAATCTTCACTTGTAACTCCGTTCTTGTTCCCTTTCGCATGCCATCATCTCCATGCGTGAACTTCCTCCAAGGTTCATCTTTCTTGTCCAAGCTAGGCCCTTCATTTGTAAGCAAAACAAATGTATCCAATTTAGGCAGCATCATATTCTCATGAACAGTAGAATCGTTACGAAGAAACGAAAGTACCCGATAATTCAATTGGCGTGCACGAGCTCTAGTAATTGGTCCAGTATGTATAGCTGCAGGGGCTGTGTGTGTAACAATGGTATTGATGTCCTCATTATCCTCCCCTTCTGGAAATGAAGTCATCCTCGACGAAAGCTCATCTTCCTCACTCAAATAAGGCTATAAATCTGCAATGTTAAAAGTGGGACTAACCCCAAAATCTGTAGGCAGCTCAAGTTTATATGCATTATCATATATTTTCTCTAACACCTTAAAAGGACCATCAGCACGTGGCATTAGCTTTTATTTGCACAAATTAGGAAATCTATCCTTACGCAAATGTAACCAAACAAGATCTCCAGGTGCAAACACAACATGTTTTCTACCCTTATCTCCAACAAGTTTATATTTAGCATTCATATGCTCAATGTTTTCCTTAGTTAACTCATGCATTTTTAAAATCAATTCAACACTTTGTTTAGCATCAAAATTAACCTTCTCCAAAGATGGAAGAGGCAACAAATCAATAGGTGCACGAGGTAGGAAACCATACACAATTTCAAAAGGGCACATCTTAGTATTAGAATGCAATGAACGATTATAAGCAAATTCAATATGAGGTAAACATTCTTCCCACATTTTCTTATTATTATTCAAAACTGCCCTAAGCATAGTAGACAATGTTCTATTGACTACTTCAGTTTGTCCATCAGTTTAGGGGTGACAAGTAGTAATAAAAAGCAGTTTAGTCCCCAACTTAGCCCATAAACATCTCCTAAAGTGGCTAAGGAATTTAGTATAACGATCTGAGACAATAGTATTTGGCACACCATGCAAGCGAATAATTTCACGAAAGAACAAATCAGCAACATTAACAACATCATCGCTTTTATGACATGGTATAAGGTGTGCCATTTTTGAGAATCTATCCAGGACAACAAATATGCTATCCATCCCCTTCTTTGTTCAAGGTAAACCTAAAACAAAGTCCATAGATATATCCTCCCAAGGAACACTAGGTACAAGCAAAGGCATATATAAACCATGAGGATTTAGTCGTGACTTAGCTTTTTGACATGTAGTGCAGCGAGCAACAAAACGCTCAACATCATGTCTCATCTTTGGCCAAAAGAAATGTGTAGCAAGTATATCCTATGTCTTATTCACGCCAAAGTGTTACATTGAACCTCCTCCATGCGCCTTCTGCAACAACAAAAGACGAACGTTGCTAGCTGGAATGCATAGCTTGTTAGCATGAAACACAAATCCATCATTAATGATGAACTTGTTCCACGTTCTTCCTTCTTTACAATTCTGCATTACATTTTTAAAATTAGCATCATGCACATATTGATCTTTGATGGTCTCCAAACCAAATATTTTGAAGTCAAGTTGTGAAAGCATAGTATAGCGACGAGACAATGCATCAGCAATAACATTTTCTTTACCCTTCTTGTGTTTAATGACATAAGGGAAAGTCTCAATGAATTCAACCCATTTAGCATGTCTACGATTCAGTTTACCTTGACTTTTAATATGTTTCAAAGATTCATGATCAGAATGTATAACAAATTCTTTAGGCCATAAATAATGTTGCCTTGTTTCTAAAGTCCGAACAAGAGCATATAATTCTTTATCATAAGTAGAATAATTCAGATTGGGCGCACTCAATTTTTCAGAAAAGTATGCAATAGATTTGCGATCTTGTAATAACACACCTCCTAATCCAATTCCACTAGCATCACATTCAAGCTCAAAAGTTTTACTAAAATCAGGAAGTTGGAGTAAAGGAGCATGTCTCAACTTATCTTTCAATACCGTGAAGGCTTCTTCCTCTTCGGTACCCCAAACAAAAGGCACATCCTTCTTTGTAAGCTCGTTGAGTGGTGCAGCAATGGTGCTGAAATCTCTCACAAAACGCTATAGAATCCAGTGAGGCCAAGAAAACTCCTCACTTATGTGACTGTATTGGGCTGCGCCCAACTCTCAATAGCTTCAATCCTGGCTTTATCAACTTCAATTCCCTATGGAGTAACAACATAGCCAAGAAAAGATACTCGGTCAGTGCAAAAGATGCACTTCCCATGGTTACCAAACAAATATGCATCCCGTAGAGTAATAAAAACAGCACGTAAATGTTCCAAATGTTCTTCCAAAGAGTTGCTATAAATCCATATATCATCAAAATAGACTACCACAAATCATTCAATGGAAGCACGTAAAACTTCTTTCATTAGTCTCATGAAAGTACTAGGTGCATTAGTTAACCCAAAAGGCATGACTAACCACTCATATAATCTAAACTTAGTTCTAAATGCTATTTTCCATTCATCTCCCAATTTCATACGAATTTGATGGTATCCACTACGGAAATCAACTTTGGAGAATATTGTAGAGCCACTCAATTCATCAAGCATGTCATCTAGCCTAGGAATAGGATGATGATAATGAATTGTAATATTATTAATGCCTCTATAATCAACACACATACATGATGTAACATCCTTTTTCGGGACTAGAATAATAGGAACAACACAAGGACTAAGGGATTCGCGAATATAACCTTTGTCGAGCAGCTCCTGGACTTGACGCAGAATCTCCTTTGTCTCCTCTGGATTGGTACGGTATGGTGCACGGTTGGGTAAGGAAGCACCGGGAATTAAGTCAATCTGATGCTCAATCCCTCGATAGGTGGTAATCCCGGTGGCACGTCTTGTGGAAAGACGTCTGCAAACTCCTGTAAAATGTTAGTAACAACATGAGGCAAATAGGAAGGCACATCCTCGAATGAAAATAGTGCCTCTTTGCACACAAAAGCATAGCAAACAGATTTGCTGAAATCTAACTCGTCAATATCAGATTTTGTGGCAAGTAAACATGCATGTTTCAATTTAATTTCAGAAGCAACACTAGATGGTTTATTATTAGGTTCCATTTGTTGCTCAAATTCTTTTGCCACAATCTGATTTTCACTCTTATTTGTCTCCTGTTTTGCTTTATTAGCTCTATTAATATCATCTTTCAAAATAGAATTAGGAGTCATAGGAAGCAAAGTAATATGGCTATCCTTATGAACAAGAGTATACTAATTATTTCTACCATGGTATACAGAATTTTTTATCAAATTGCCATAGTCTACCAAGTAATAAGGAACATGCTTGCATGGGTACCACATCACAATCAACATAATCAGCATACATAGAGATAGTAAAATGCACACGAACAGTACATGTTACCTTAACCTTGCCGCTATTGTTGAACCATTGGATGTAGTAAGGATGTGGATGTGGTCTTGTGGTGAGAGAGAGCTTCTCCACCATCTCCATGCTAGCCAAGTTGTTGCAGCTCCCTCCATCTAAGATGACGCAAACAGAACATTCCTTCACAACTCCCTTTGTATGGAACAAATTATGTCTCTGATTTTGCTCAGCTAGTGTGACCTGCACACTCAAAACAAGTTGAGCAACTAAACATTCATACCTGTCAGCATCTTCAGGAGGCATGTATTGCGTCTCATGATCAAAATCATCTACACCGTGTTCTTCATGTGTAATAAGAGCCAAAGTCTCCTCATCATAGTCACTAGCGGACTCATACCCACCATCCTCAGTAGCAATCATCACATGCTGAGATTTGCATTCTCTCACAAAATGTCCTCTTCCCTTACAACGACGACAAAAAATATCACTTGTGTGCCTAGTTGATGCCATGGAAGAAGAAGAGCTCTGCGCAGGCCCGGCAGGTGTGCTCTTGGCAGATAGTGGTGGTTGTGCCTGCATTCTTGTATCACGGCTGGAGGTGGCACCTGATGGAGGTGCTGGTGCAGTGGAAGTAGAGTATGCACGTGGTGTCCATGATGAAGATCGACCTGCAGAAAAGTTAGTTCGCGCCAATGCCTGTCGATCCTGCACTTCACGTTCAGCTTTAAAAGCAAGATGGAATAAATGAGTAATATTATTATACTCCTTATACTCTAGAATGGTATGAATCTCTCTTTTTAATCCACCAATAAAACCTGTAAGCATAGCTTCATTATCCTCAACAATACCACATCTAATCATGCCAGTTTGTAATTCCTAATAATATTCTTCTATAGAATTTTTTCCTTGTCTTAAACACTGCAATTTTTGAAGTAATTCACATTGATACTATGGTGGAACCCAACGAGTACGCATAGCAATTTTCAAAGCAGCCCAAGTAGCTAGAATAGGATATAATCTACAATGTTTAGACCACCAAACACATGCAAAACTAGTGAAAGCACAAATAGCAGCTGGAACACGTCTCTCCTCGTGATATTATAAACATGTTCAGTTTCTAACTCCCACGATATATATCAGGAACATATCTACCCTCAAATGGTGGAATATTCAAGTTCAGTTTAGGAAAAAGGTCATGATCTCGTACCTCAGATGGTGCTGCAGCCCTACCGTTGCGATGATATACCTGAGGACGACCTGGTGGTGGTGGTGTTGGGGGTTGCACGTAGTTCTGATTTGGATCAACCTCATCCTCATAATGGTCCTCCACCTCTGCAGTAGCAGCAGGAGCTACAGAAGCATCAACAGCGACACCAGAATTTTGCCCAGGGTCAATGGGAACACGCTGTGCTTGTCCCACTTGATTTGGAAGGCGGCATTGTTGTTGTTGTTGTTGTTGTTGTTGTTGTAGAGGTTCGATAGGTGCAGCCGGCGGTGGTGGTGGAAGATGCGCTAGAAATTCATTAAACTTTTTATCAAGCTTTGTTTCGAACGTCTTCTCAATGCCATCTATCTTCTCCATGGTCTCTTCAAATCTATTTAGCACATCTTGCACCTGTCCACTCATCATGTGGTCAAATTTATCATGCAACTTCTTAGTCGTCATGTTCTCCCAGTCAGTCTCATCGGCTTGTGATCCTGCGATGGTTAGCAGCAATAAAACACACAAGAATATGATCCTACAGACTACTAACAAGAGGTGGTGGTGGGTGTCACAAATCTGTCAAGCATATATCAAATTCTTACCAGTTCTTACCAAGCAGCAGGTGGTGATCGGCAACCGTTGTAGCCAAAACTCTCAAAAGCTTGGATAGAGCGATTTCCAGGGAGAGTCAAACACACGACGTAGATGTATGTGGAGCTAGTAAGGCTTATAGTATGGTAGCATGTAGTGACCCGACCTCAAACGGTCAAGCCTCTATGTATCTGTGCCATCCCTAGATCAGTATGCTGGCACACACAGTACATCAATGTTTATATCAATGTGCAATCACATGTATAAATAACGTAAAACTAATATATATACCTCATAAATCTCAGTGGAAACAATCGAACGGGTGTGGAGTCCCATCAACGCCAACGACAAGTTGAGTGTAGACCGTAACCCTACAACATAACTCTTAATCGTCGTAGAAAATTCCTGCAACATAAGATGTTGCATCCCTGTAGGTCAGTACATTGAATGTACTCGCAAGTCACATCATAAGAATAATGAACCTATTTGTACATGCAATTTGGCTGGTGGAAAGCACTAAGTTTAGTTTTTGCATAAAGCTACTTTTTCCCTAAAATAAAAGATATTATTCTACCACTACTTTATAGCATAGGATGAGTTGGTAAACCCAACACAATCCATTCCCAAAGTTCCATTTAAAACCCAATTGTTTAATTAAGAGTGATGAGATCTCCCAGCATTTCCACTACTAGTTGCTCAAGTTGTCCGTAACTGGGGACACGGCTAATCGATTAGGTTTTAACACTCTGTAGAGGTTTGCGCACTTTTCCCCACAAGACTCGATCGCCTCCCTTGAAATTCTCGCACTGCCTGGTGTTTGAGAATAGGATTACCGAGACATAGTCTTCCAAAAGTATTTCCCCTTAACCCACGGAAAGGCTAGTACACCTACTCATTCTACATCTGCTATCCCATCCCGGAAGGGGTCACACTAACTATTCAACTAAGCCAGAGCTCATATTGGCTTGTGGCTGCACATGTAAACTTCCAGACATGAGAATACGATTGATCTCTTTGAGCCTGGGCGGTCTACCACTAGTGGCGCACCACCATGGATTAACCATGCATGCTCCCACTGTACTTCACCACCATTCAAACCAAATACCGCCCAGGTAGTTCATTTACAAGTCTTGGTCCTGATTACTACTTTGTCACTCATATCTCACCATGTTCGCTTCCCAAACCATGTCTACATTTGGCGAGGCAAAAATAAACTTACATGTTGGTGACAAGGATGTATAGATCAGACCTACCTCAAATGAACTACTAGGTAACGGCATAGCCATCTGGAAACAATAAATCCTACCATGCAATCCTACCACAAAAGGACTAAGTGCATAATATAAACACAGGTAATTGGAAGAATGGTCAAATGTGAACTTGCCTGGTAATAGTTGATGAAGATTATATCGCTCTCAAAATTTTACTTAATAGAACTATTCGTCACTCTCCGATGAAAAACCTATAAAGTCAACATTGCATTCACATAAGTAATCATTTCAGAGAACCAAGAAGAACATGCAAAGAAAAAAGTCTTGGAAAAACCAAATGAACATTCAACACAATTAACAAGCATGGAAATATCCTAAGTGCAAAACAACATGTGACATAGGGCGTAAAGATGTGATGTGATCTATCATGCATATAAATCATAGTACTAAAACTATCATAGATAGATCATAGTTGTGTGAAAAATGTGTGACAATGGTCCAAGTGGTAGGGTTTGGCTATGGTGACATGGTGCAAAAAGAATCACATCAATCGGAACTATGGTTTAGTAGATATGGCCAGTTGAAGTTTGAATTCAAAACTGAATAAATTCAAATTTGAAATTGGCCAAAAGTTTTCAAAGTTGGTTCTCCGGATAAAGCTATCCGAAATGAACATTTTGCCGCTGGTTTCGTCGAATTTGGAGTTATGGTTAAAAAGATACAACCATTTGAAGTTTAGGGGCTAAACTGAAAACTTAGGGACTTGACTGTGAAAGTTTTATTCGCAACCAGGTCCCTGGCCACGTGGCAGATTCCTACTGGTGCATACCCATCCGTTGCAGAGCTTAACCGGCAAACGGTCGACATATAAGAAAAATGGGCTACCGCGGCTAAACTAAGTGAACCGACCGGTTTAAAAATAAAACAGGTGGTTTTTTTCATGTAACGGTTAAAAAACCTAGAGTTAGAAAAGAATGAGGGGCGGGGCGGCTCACAGAGGGCAACTGCGGCGTCGCCAGCGTTGGGTAGGACCACGACGTCGGCGGGGCGGCGGTCTGTGATGCTCCTCGGCGACGGGGGAGGAGGCGAAGGGGACCGGCGTGGCGGGGGTGACCGGATGGTGGTGAGGGCGGGCGTCGGCGTGCACCGGACTGGGCAGAGGGAGGTGGCGGAGCTCCGGTGCTCCGGCGAACTCGGGCTTCACCGAGGCGGTGTCTCCGGTGACCTAGGAATAGGAAAAGGATGTCAATGAGGTGCGCTTCGACTCGGGCAACAGATTGAAGAAGAAGACGGAGGCCGCGGCGGCTTACGGACGATGGCAAACTCCGGCGACGGAGCTTCGGCCGGCGAGATCCACACAACGATGGCAAGTGATGCGAGGGGCGAGGGGGTGTGCGAGTTGACTGAATGGAGAGAGGGGATCGAGGGCTCTTTATAGTAGAGGTTAGGGCATCAGGGAGCAGTGGGATAAGCTCTACCCCGTGAGCTTCAGTCGGCAGGTTCGGGAGTGCGCGCGGAGTCGTCATCCCGTGGTCTGTGGGAGGTTGGGGATGACCTGGGGAGTGGGCCCCACTGGCAGCGGCGGTAGGAGAGAGCGAGCGAGGGGGAGGCGCAGGCGGTTGAGCGACGCGAAGGCCTTCGGGCGTTGGGGCTCCGCGTCGGGCCGAAATTGGCCATGGGCCGGTTGGGTATGTTCCTGGGCCGAACAGTGTTTCGGTCTAGGCGGTGTTTTTCTACAAAACAAAAACTACAACAGAGAAAAAATAAAAATAAAAATAAAAGAAAAATGACATAGGCATATTATATACCAAAATGCTCAGAAAAATACCAAGAATAAGATGAACTATTTTCCAAGTTCGAATAAATTCTATAGAAAATCATAAAAGTCAAACAGTACTAGTTTTGCATTTAAAATCAATAAGAAACATTTTTGAAATACCAAAATGATTTCAAATTTATTTTCTCCTAATTTTCTATTCAAGGAAATCATTTTACCCTTATTTCCATTTATTTATTTTTAGGAGAAAAATATTTTGAATAGAAACTCAAATAACTCCCAATTGGATTTGAATTTGGAATTTCAAACAACTTCAAATGGAAAATGAGTTTCAAATAACTTCAAAGTGACTTCCAATTTATTTCTTTGAAACTTGCAACTCTCTTTCTTCAAATATGAAGAAGTCATTTTATCTTCCCTCATGAACTCATTTAGTTGCTTAAAGTTTCTAAATTTGAAATATTTCAAATGAAAATTCAAATTATTTTCGAACCCCTTTTCATTTCTTTAAATGGAAGAAGTCATATTATCTTCACTCTAGGGTTTTGTAATGAAATGAATTTGAACTCAGGGATATCAAAATGCAAGATGAAAAGTTTTGGGAAAGTCCTTTTATTCCCTCTCATTCAACTTTCAAAAAGTTTTCAATTTCCAATCATTTTCACACAATCAATCACACAAAAATCAAACAAACAATGATAATAATTTATTTAATATAACATTCCAAAATTTATAATTTTGGGATGTTACAAACTACCACCCTTAAAGTGAATCTCGTCCTCGAGATTCAGAGAGGCTAGAAAGAAGGTTAGGTTTGGGGGGTCTCCTTTAAAATCCATTAATCAACACATGGTATGGGGTGCTACAACCCTTAGAAGCATGGTCACGGTTCCAACAAAACTCATGTACTCCATCCTTTGCGTTGACAGTGTCGGTCTTCTCATATTCTTCGAGATAACTCCTTCACTTTTGCTCTTCTGGTAAGGGCATGGCCTTTTCCTCAAAATCAGGAGTCCGTGCTAAACGACTCTCAGGCTTGATCTTCGGGAGGTGGTGTAGAGAGAACTCCAAGGACGAAGGCTTCTGATGAAGTAGTTGGAGCTGATGGAGTGGGTGCTGGAGGTGGCACTGGAGCTGTGGCTGCTGGTGCTGACACTGAAGCTCGAGTATCTGTCACAGGCACTGCAGCAGACCTTGGACCTCGTGGCACTCGCTTGAAAGCATCAGTAGTAGACTTGCCTTTCCTCTCCTGTGCAACATCATCTCTCATAATTGATGATCTGCCAAGCACTCTGGTAGTGGTCTTCTTGACCCTTTCCTTCCTTTTCTTGCCTTCTCCAACTGCCTCTTCAGATGGCTTGGAGATTTCAGCAGTGGATGCTCTAGCCTTAGACATGGGGACTCTCTTTGTTGGTGCCTTCTTATGCATCCCTGGCTTGACTGTAGCAGCTGAGCCATACTCCTGTTTTAGCACCTTTTTCTTGGAGCTGACTTCTTCCTCAACAGCCACATAATCCTCATCCTCTGATTCTGAGGTCTTCTTCTTTCTTGTTCTGGTGGCTGCCTTTGGCAAGTTACTTGGTGTGCTCCTGCTGCCATCATCAGTTGAACTGGAGGGACTAGTGACCTCACTCAGTTGAACCTGCTCCTCAGACTTGTTCTGGCTATCACTTTGGTCAGACATCGTGCAGGCAAACTGTCAGCAGACCCTGTGAATAGATTATAGATGAGGTAGAGTAGATGAGCATCACAAAGTGCAGGAGTTTTGCAAAACAATTGACTCAAAAACTTAGTTTTAGTTCTTCATAGAAAGCATTTCGGATCTACTGATTTGTAAACTCGGTGATACCGAAGCAGTTTTTGGAACCTAAACTAGTGAACTCGGTCAGACCGAGTCACGGTTTGGTGGCACCAAGACTGCTAGGGTTTCACAGAGAATTGAACTCGATCACACCGATTTGCAATTTTTGGTCAGACCGAAAATGTGTGTGCTCTGGCCTAAGCCAAAATCGGTGAGACCGATTTCTACAACTCGGTCGGTCCGAGATGAATTCGGCGGAGACCTAACCCTAAATTTTGAAATCAAAACTAATCTACGGGATGTTTTCGCTGGACAGGATGATTTCATTCATGGAAAGAATCATGGCAAAGCAATGTGCTAAGAATCGGATTTAAGGATTAGCATAGTGATCAAATTCGTACCCTAGTTCGGCGATGAACTTGCTACGGCGGCAATGGCGGTGAAGATTTCCGTTGACAGTGGCGGAGACTAGCGGCGGGAGGTCGCTGGCGACGAGAGGACGATTCGGAGACCCGAGGAGGTAGAGTGGGTTATGCGCGGGCGAGGAGGTTCAATTTTTTTTCCAAATTTTTGCCCCTCGCAATATATAACCTGACCTTGTCGGTGTGACCGAGTGGAACGACTCGGTGGCATCATGATGCAAAACTGTGGGAAGTTACTGCAACTTGGTGTGACCGAAAGGTTCTAATCGGTTGCACCGATATTGAAAAACCCTAGATCAACTTAGTGACTCGGTAGGACAAAAAAGGATGAATCGGTCAGAGCGAGATGCACAAAGTGGCTTCGGAGGTTTAAGTCTATGACGAATCGGGAACTCTGAGTGCTCCTCACACAGAGTGGTTCGAATCTGACTTGATCAAACTTTGTGATGTAGCATGAATAGAGTTTGAGACGAGAAAATCATAGATAGCTAGAGGGAGTTCTTAGGCATTCTTGTCCATCGATTTGGCAAAAGATAAAGATCCAAACAATCAAAACAACAAATGGATGTCCTCGAATGAGTAAAATATGCAACCAACATGCTCACACAATAAAATGGCAAACAAAATATGTGACAAAGCATGCACAAACACTCTAGCATCTATCAAGCAATTAGGCGATGACTAGGTCATCTATATATGAGTATATTGACTTAGGAGTAAAATGAGAACATTTGTTCATAGGTCATACTCATCGTTTAAGCACAAGTGGGGTTACCACTTTTACATAAAGCATTGTTGTGTTCACACCATTAGAGTTGCTTTAGCTCAATTGGTTAGAGCAAAGCTCCCCCTAGATGTGATATCCCCCTAAGAGGGATGACCTAACCTTGGGCTTTGTCGAAGATGACTTCATGTAGGTGTTGAAGATGTAGATGCTCAATGTTGATGTAGATCATTTGGAGCAATCCTTTGGAGTGAGTTGCACTTTCAATACCTAAACGGGTTAGTCCCACAAGGAACAAACAAGGATATCCATATACATAGAGTGATGCATACACAAGATGATGTCCATGAAAGCATTAGGTTACCTAGTCCCTTGTCTTACCAACAAGAGGGTTTGTGACTCCTTGAACTAGTGCAAGATATGGAAGTTGTTTGCACTTGTCCTCGCCAAAATGATAAGAGTGAAGTATGTTGGTGGAGTCACCCTCAAGAACTCTCTAGTTCTTCTTCTTCTAGATCCACACCATCTTGATGGGAACCCTTGGAGTTGTAGTTGTACTTGATGAAGTAGAACTTGATGTGGTCTATGGAACCCACTTGACCAAGGCCTTGGGTGCTTCTTCAAATGCATCAATCTCCTCTTGAAGCTTGTCCTTGCCTTTTTGCTTGTGGTCTTGTGGTGGAAGATCATCTTGAGCTTGTGTCCCCTTCAAAGAAGTAGGAGCATACTTCTCTTGTTAAGGAACAAACTTCGTCTTGGGGTATTGATCTTCTTCCCACTCAACTCCATTGGCATTGAACTTTCGTTCAAAACCAACACCTTGATTCTTCCGGTGTCCTCCTTGCTTGCGTATAATTTCCTCAAATTGCTTACTCCCGACAAGGCTCTTGTAAACACCTTTCCCTGTAATTCCCTTCAATAAGCTATTTTCTTTCTCAAGTGTAACTTGGCTAAGAGAATCATTAGTGGAATCAAGAGAACTACTAGAAGCAACAATATTGGATTTAGCATGATTATTGTTACTACTAGATGAAGAAACTTTCTTGCTCTTGTTGCTAGATTTAACTTGTGGCATGTAAGTAGACAAGAGTAAATGCTTGGCAATGTAAGAAGAACTTTTCTTGCGAAGATCATCATTGATTTCCTTTAAAAACTCATGCTCTTGCTCAAGGTTGAGCTTTTCAAAGCGTAGCTTATCATGAGTCTTTAAAAGTTCTCGATGATTTTCCAAGGTAGTTTCATGAGCTAACTTAAGAGTGTTTAGTTCTTTAGTTAGATGCTCAATCTCCTTCTTATCATCATCATTCGTTTTATCTTTATTAGCATGATTAATTGACGTTTCATCATAGTATTCATCACTAGAGTTGTCAATAAGTAAATCATCATCACCTAGCAAATCATCTTCATTACTATTGAAATCAACATACTCGGGATGTGTTACCTTTGGACCTTTGGCCATGAAGCACCTTCCAATTCCTTCATTTGGTGAGTTAAATATGTTGTACGAGTTGGTTGACACAAGTGCTAGACCGGCAACACCTTCATCTTGAGTATATTCGGAGTCGGAGTGATAATTTCTTTTAGAGTGATTGTTGGAGTAGGATCCGGATACCCATTCACCAACATGAGCTTGATGTCTTGTTTTTGTGTAGCTCCTTGATGACTTTTCTTTCCTCTCTGAATCCTTGCTTCTCCGAGCGGGTTTTCGTTCATAACGATCATCTCTACTCCTTCTTTCTCTTGGTGGTGATTCTTCTCTTCTACTTCTTCTTTTGGGAGAATCTTCTCTTCTTTTGTAGGGAGCCGTACACTCATTGGAGTAGTGTCCAGGTCTTCCACAATTGTAGCAATTACGCTCACGACTAGAAGATCTTTTGTCATTGTAGGACCTTGACTTGGAACTTCTTTCTTTGCTTCTACTCATGTAGAACTTGTTGAAGTTCTTTACCATTAGGCTCAATTCTTCATTCAAGGTTTGTTTCTCGCTTGATGATGTGGGAGCATCACATGAGGCTTTGTAAGCACCACTTGACTTGTTGTGAACCTCTTCCTTATCCTTGAGTGACATCTCATGAGCAAAAATTCTTCCAATGACTTCCATTGGCTTGAGATCTTTGTAATTGGGCATCATCTGGATCAATGTGCACACGGTATCATATTTTCCATCCAAGGCTGTTAGGATCTTCTTGATGATGAATTTGTCGGTCATCTCTTCACTCCCTAAGCCGGCAATCCCATTTGTGATGAGAGCAAGCCTAGAATACATTTCAGCTACAGCTTCACCATCCTTCATTTTGACATTGTCAAGTTGACTTTGAAGCACGTCCAATTTGGATTCCATGACGGAGTCGGTACCTTCGTGCATATCAAAGTATCCCAAATTTCCTTTGCATTCTCAAGACGGTTGATTTTGTTGAATTCTTCGGGGCACAATCCGTTGAAGAGAATATCACTACCTTGAGCATTGTATTGTAGCATCTTCAACTCTTCCGCGGTAGCTTCACGGTTTGGTTCTCTCCCATCAAAGAATTCACCTTCACTACTAGGAAAAAGGCTACTAGCAGCACAGGTAAAATGCTACTAGTAGCGCGGGTACTCGCGCTACTAGTATCGCGCTACAGCTTAAAGTTAGTAGCAGTGCGGGTGCACCCGCGCTACTACTAACCTAACTACTAGTAGTGCTCACTTATATCCCACGCTACTACTAACCTGACTACCAGTAGCGCTCATTTCTTATTTCCCATGCTACTAGTAACCTAACTACTAGTAGCGCTCATTTGTTTCCCACGCTACTACTAATAATTTAGGATTTAAAAAAATAAAAGTTAGATGTAGTATTCATGGATGGCAATACGTCAGTGCAAACCAAACCAACGTCACATAACATTCTCAAGATTCCATTTAACTTCAGACACACACAATGATCATCGAAAGGTGGGTACCTTCCCTGGTGTTCCATCACCAACCTAAACTGACAACTTCCCTAGATGTATCTACCAAGGCTCAGAGCTTAGACGCCGGTGGACCGGAATCCTCCCTCCCCCGGACGGTGGCGTCGAGGTCCGCCACCTCGGCGACCTCCGGCGTCGAATCACCTGGACAATCATCTACGCGACATGGCCACCAGCTTCACGGAGAAGTCCGCCTCTGAGTGGTTGAAGGGCACAACACCCACCGGCTGCGCTAGTCAGCGTCGATCACCCCTGCGCCCATGTCGAGAAAGTGAAAACTTGTTAGTACGCAAATTGCATCAGTTCAACTAAATGGTATATTCCAATCCACAAGACCCATTAATTAAGTTAAGATTCTTTCTCATCTAGCAATTTAAAGGGGCTCATGCCGAAAATATATGAAAATATATGCTTAACTCCTCACTGGCTATTCAAACTAAATGGTCCAAGAACTTTGGGACAATCAACAACCTTTCCGCTTGATCTCCGCTAGCTACTTTGGATTCAACAAGAAAAGGAACATTTATTTGAACTGAAAAGAACAAGCAGGCAAGCATGCTATCAATCTTTTAGCTAGAATCTTTGGGGTACATGTACATCCAACAAGGACACAAAACTAAGTAAAACCGAATGAAGCAACTGAAGAGTACCTCTTCCATGCTAGCCTTAGCCGTCGTCTCGCTGCTCACGCACAGAAAATCCGTCCCCTAGAGCTTGAATATCTGCAGAACTAGAAACATTACTCCTCCAAACCCATAGTACAGAATTCGAGCCCGACCACACCCGGGCCACTACCCCCAAATCACAGAGACCACACCTCCAAACATTTTTTGTGACTTTCATTCTCCATTACTACAAAAGGCAGAGAAACAAACATTTTTTGTGTTTTTCATTTTCTTTTGCTACAAAAGGCCGTAAAATGAACTAGCATTTTTGTGTGTGTTTTTTCCTGCGCGCGCTTCAAAAGACAATACATAGAGCAAACAAACGGAATCCTCTCGAGATCTTTACTTTCTTCGTGGTGATTTGTGAACACCGCTGCCAGCCTACATATATGAAGTAATTCTTGGAAAATGTATACGTGGAGTATCATTGGTTACTGTTTAAAATGATGAGAAAGATATATGTCTTGTGCGTGTAGATTGGTAATTAAATTTATTTTTTACAGTTGATTGGCAATTCCTGTTATTCAATCTAGTCTAGAATGTGAAAAAAGACAAGGAGCATATGCACCTTGATTCCCACAGGTGAAGATACACTGCTAGCTTAGCTCAATCAGAATACTATGGTTTCTATAAAACTGTAGTTTTGCGAACTGTGAGGTGTTTGGCTAAACCAACAACAGTAGTTTCATATTCACTTGTATTCCTGATACAATGTTTTTTTCTAACTTCTAGAAAAAGAGGTCCAGACCTCTTTTTTCTCAAACTGAAAGCTTGGTTTGTAACTCATAATTATCAACATGGAAAACTAGGCCTCTGTATAGCATGCTCCACACTAGTTAAACATGATGCCGAATTTTTTGAATACTGCAGTATTTTAAAAATTATACTACCAATATAGGCCTTACTGCATATAAGTTTCATAATGTAATTTCGTCCAAAGCATTGAGATTCAGAGATCAGGGGACGACGGGATGAGGTACCTCTCTGAGCTGAGCAGGGGTGACAAATAATGTAATTTTGTCCAAAGCATTAATATAGCATGCTACCAGTACCTGCAAAATTTCACACAATCAGCAAAAACACTTACCTAACACCTGTACAGAACCATGCCCGTACATCTGTTCTCATTTTCACATGGTTTGTCCTGCCTTTAGAAACTACCATGGGAGGCCATGTGAAGCTCATAAACAGACAGGGACTGAACTAGACGGTTCTAAATGATCCACGACTCAGCCAACATGGATTCTTGTTTAACAAAAATGGCAGTTTCTGCCATGGAGGGCACATGCATACTGCACATATGTTAAGTTCGCAGGCTAAACATTTTCCCTTATGCTCAGGCTAATTAACCGGAGGCATACCCTAATGTCTTCAGCAACTCAGGAAAAATTGCATATCCTCGATTGAAAAAGAATATATTAAACTAAGGGATAGTGAGATGATTGGAGATCTAAATTTCTTAAATGGCTCAAGATTCTCTCTGCTACTAGGGAACATCTCAGGATTAATCTCACCACTTTCTTCGTCATCAGAAATGCCTTCCGCCCTGATAGCACCTGCGGGAGGGACCTGTATGCGCGCCTTGTCCTCAGCCACGACCCCTCTCCCTCGTTGTCCTTGCCGCCATGCTTCTCTTCTCGGTGAGGCTGACGGCCCGCACCGACGACTCCGCGGCCGTTGGGTGGCAGAGTCGCGTGCTGCTCCTCCTCGCCATTTGCCCCTCCGCCGCTGCCTTCCCCCTCGCCGCCTCAAGGCAAGGGTGCAGGCCTTGAGGCACGGATCTGGGAGGAGGGGAGGGAGGGGCGGAGCTTGGGGGTGCTTGGGGGCGTATTCCGCGTGGCCGAAGCTCGCCGGAACCGGCCGGCGTGGGAGCTGGCGGCGGCAAGGAGGTCATGGGGAGATGAGTCAACTGAGGGGTGGGGTGAGGTTGGAGAGAGAGAGTTTGGTGGGGTGAGAGCGGGATTTTTTTTCTTTAGGATCGGGGTGGGAGTGGTGCGGCAAGGGAGGGATACACTCAGTAGTAGCGTGGGTATCTTACCTATGCTATAGCTATTCACTTAGTAGTAGCACAGGTTTATACCCCTCGCTACTACTATGGCATGTCTCAGGGAGGTACGGTAGAGACCGCTTAGTAGTGGTGAGGGGTAAAAACCCGCGCTACTACTATCAAGTTAGTAGTAGTGAGGGATAAAAACCTGCGCTACTAGTAAGTAGCAGTAGCGAGGGGTATAAACCCGCGCTACTAGTAAGCGTCTGTCTATAAGCTTTTCCCTAGTAGTGTTTGCAAGCCAACACACACAATAGCCCAAACGGTGGGGTTATGTCCTAGAATATGCATTTTCATCTTATGCTTCCAACTAGAAAAATTTATACCATCGAAGTAAGGACCTCTACGGTGGTAATTTCCCTTGCTAGACGCCATACTCTCCTAGGTTGTCAAACCAAGGCTATGACCACCAAAAGCTATGGAAATCAAAAAAAATGGAGACCAAAGCTCTGATACCACTTATAGGATCGAAATTATGCCTAGAGGGGGGTGATTAGACTACTTGACCAAATAAAAATCTAGCCTTTTCCCAATTTTAGTTCTTGGTAGATTTTAGTAACTTAGCACAAACAAGTAATCAACCTACACATGCAATTCTAAGAGTATAGCAGCAGAATGTAAAACAATTGCATATGAAGGTAAAGGGAGGAGTTTGAGGGAGCAAACACAATGTTGACACGGAGATTTTTGGCATGGTTCCGATAGTTGGTGCTCTCGTACATCCATGTTGATGGAGACTTCAACCCACGAGGGTAACGGTTGAGCGAGTCCACGAAGGGCTCGACCCACGAAGGGTCCACGAAGAAGCAACCTTGTCTATCCCACCATGGTCGTCGCCCACGAATGACTTGCCTCACTAGGGTAGATCTTCACAAAGTAGGCGATCTCCTTGACCTTACAAACTCCTTGGTTCAACTCCACAATCTTTTCGGAGGCTCCCAAGTGACCCCTAGCCAATCTAGGAGACACCACTCTCCAACAAGTAACAAACGGGGTGTTGATGATGAACTCCTTGCTCTTGTGCTTCAAATGATAGTCTCCCCAACACTCAACTCTCTCTCGTAGGATTGGATTTGGTAGAAAGAGGATTTGAGTGGAAAGCAACTTGGGGAAGGCTAGAGATCAAGACTTATGTGGTTGGAATGGAGTATCTTGACCTCAACATAAGTGTAGGTGGTTCTCTCTCAGAAACTATGTATTGGAAGTGTAGGCATGTTCTGATGGCTCTCTTTTCAAATGAAGAGTGGGTGGAGGGGTATTTATAGCCTCCACACAAAATCTAACCGTTACACACAAATCACCAAACTCGGTGGGACCGAATCATGAAACTCGGTCAGACCGATTTAGTTCAAAATGTGAACGTTAGGATTCTCGGTGGGACAGACATGTTAACTCGGTGGGACCGATTTCGTTAGGGTTGGGGCATAACGTAATCTCGGTGAGAGCGATTGCACAAACTCGGTGGGACCGATTTTGGTAATGGACTAACAGAGAGTTGGTCAGGCAAACTCGGTGGGACCGATTCACTCATCTCGGTTGGACCGAAGTGTTATGAAAGGGAAACAGAGAGTTTACATTGCAATCTCGGTGGGACTGATTCGCTCATCTCGGTTGGACCGAAGTGTTACGAAAGGAAAAAGAGAGAGTACAATCCCATCTCGGTGAGACCGAGATCCCTATCGGCGAAACCGAAAAGACTAGGGTTTCTGGCAGTGGCTAGGACAACTGAACTTGGTGGCGCCGGATAGAAAGAATCAGTGGGGCCGAGTTGGATATTTGGTGTGGGACATATTTGGAACTGAGAAAGTAGTGGAGGGTTTTGGAGCATATCACTAAGAACTTTGAGCAAGCACCTCATTAAGCAACACCTCATCCCTTCTTAATAGTATTGGCTTTTCCTATAGACTCAATGTGATCTTGGATCACTAAAATAGAAAATGTAGAGTCTTGTGCTTTGAGCTTGAGAAAATCTTTTATCCTTCGCATTTTGAAGGGTCCACTTTCTAATCCTTGCCATGCCAATCATTGAGCTTTGCTGAAATATTCATCTTGGAATAGCATTAGTTCAATGAGCTATATTTTGTTAGGAATTACTAAAACCACCCATGGATAGTTGCACTTTCACTAACCCTTGTGACGGTTGCCATGGGCCTCCTTTTATACATTAAGGGGTCACCACAATGGCAAAGTAGTCATTATGCACTGATTTGATAGAAAACAGTGCTATCATACCTAACCCTGCAGGCTGACAGGGTGCATTAAATGTGCCGCTTAACATCACACCGTCGCTTTCCTGGCTGTATTGCCAACTTCACGCCTGTTTGCTTGACACGTCGCAGGACAGTTGTCATTTGTAGGCATTTCCCGTAGAAAGAGGCTTCCATGTGGCGAGTGGATGCCACTAAGTCACTTTGCGGCTTGACACTGCAATGATCGATGACGTGGGTCATGGTGGAGTGGTTGGGTGATGTAGTTTGGCCTCCATGAGTCCCGGCAGGCCCTGCCGGGATGTCTTGGACGTTTTCTTCTGGGGCGACCGCGCCCACGCCGAGCTCGCCTGCTCGGCAAGGGGGGCTTTTCTCCTGGTGGTATCTTGCTTCTCTGGACTGATCTTGGTCCTCTTGATCTGCATGTTGGTCCTTCGAAGATCTTGATCTGTTGTACTCCGGCATGGCCGGGTGCTGGAATCTTGTTCATGTGCCTGTGCACAGTCTGGGCAATGGACCCAGTGTTTGTTGCACCGACATATAGGCATCACGTCCGTGTCAAGTAGACCAACTCCTGCCTTGATGAGGACATCAATACCATTGTTACACCCATAGCCCCTGCTGCTATACATACTGGAGCGACTACTAGAGCTCGCGCACGTCAATTGAATTATCAGGTACTTTCGTTTCTTGGTAACGATTCTAATGTTCATGATAATATGATGCTGCCTAAATTGGATACATTTGTTTTGCTTACAAATGAAGGGCCTAGCTTGGAGAAGGATGAACATTGGAGCAAGAACACGCATGGAGTTGATGGCATGCGCAAGGGGATCAAGAACGGAGTTACAAGTGATGATTTCAGGACTTTGAAGCCGCCATAAGGAGTGCATGAAGCCTTGGACGAAATATACAAGATGCCACTTCATAATATTCGTCCATAGGCTATTCTAGGTGCCGTGTCACCTTATTAATGGGCCAGGCCCATGTAATTTCGAAATACTTAAGTATAGGCTATTTTTAGAGTCCGTATGTGTGGGGAAACAAGAGTTAGGGTTGGTTTCGGACCCCACCCTCAAGGGCCACGAAATTCCCCTCTCTTCCTCCATATATACAGCCCTTAGGGCGTCGTTTAGACTTTGGGTTTTGTTTTGATTAAAAGTTCGCCAGAGCTGGAACTTCGCGTACTTCGTTTGTGTCCAACGACCAGACCAAGACGTCACAGAACCCCACCTTGATCAATAAAGCTTTCATCTTATATTCGCAATATCCAGATTGCAATCTCAGTTTCTTGCTTGTTCTTCGTTTGCTTGCAGGAAACAGACCCTCGTGGTCAGGTTGATCGTGCTCCGGCGTGGTCAATAACCCTCGGAAGTTGGTTTAGCGATTGCTAAGGCACGACGTCTCGCATGTTCATAGTCAGATCGTCAAGGTCGACTCCCATAGAAAACGATAGCCACCATCTCATCGAAACATCGGGACACCTTTGCCTGTATCAAGTGGTATCAAATTTCCAGGTTGCTCGGTGAGATTTTACAGTTTTCGTAGATTAGATCAAGTCTGTTCTTCATACCTACAGTCCATGAAAAATCCACACAAAAAATTAGGGTTAGTTCATCATATCCGAACCAATCTGAGCCTTTGCATAATATTTTTAGGGTTTTTCTTTTGTTGAATTTGTGGTTGCATCGTCGTGTCAAGTTGCTGGTCTTAGAGTCTAGTCTTTTAGAGTTTCGAGTTCTGGTCATAAGTTGTCACGCCGCTGCCGCACCATCATCATCGCCTTGCCATCTACCACCATTGCTTATCCGCCACCGCTCAGAATCCATATCCATATAC
Organism: Triticum urartu; assembly: GCF_003073215.2. Lineage (NCBI taxonomy): Eukaryota > Viridiplantae > Streptophyta > Magnoliopsida > Poales > Poaceae > Triticum > Triticum urartu. The sequence goes on from NW_024120268.1 coordinate 37,510, forward strand.
CACCACCAATCTGTACCCATAGACCACCACCGCTACCATATACCACAACCATATATCCACCACCAATCCGAGTTCTTCTCATATTAGGTTTGTTTTTGAGATCAATCTAAATTCCGATTCGTGTTTCCTTGCCTGCGTAGGTCTCAGAAAAAAAGAGTCTGGAGACCCCCGGGCAGTTTTTAGGCCAAAATTTCAGTAACCAAAAATATTTTTCCCTATCCTATTTTTAGGCTTTTCCGAGTCTTTTGAGCCACATGCCATCATAGTGATTTTTTGTCGCACTTTTTCATCGTCGCTGCCCTGATTTCTGAATAAAAAATGTCAAAAAAAAAAAATTCGTGCCCATCCTATCAGTTTGACGAGGGAAGAGTATTGAGACACTCGCCATTATAGTGATTTTTCGTGAAAAAAAGAGGAGCGCCAAGAAAAGGAGCGCAGAAAAAAGAGCAAAAAAAAAGTTCTAGAGTGTGCTTTTCCCTTGTTTACGTGCAGCGCCGTGATTTTGTTAGTGTTCCAGGCTTGCGTCTCTAGCACGATCTAGCCTAGGACCAGCACAGTACCGTCTTTGAGCGTTTATTCAACTTTGCATCTTTGAATTGATTATTGCTGACCCCTTTTGCTACCATATTATAAGCCTTCCTAGCTCCACATATATCTACGTCGTGCTTTTGACTCTCCCTGGTAATCGCTCTATCCAAGCTTTGAGAGTTTTGACTACGACGGTTGCTGATCACCGCCTGCTGCTGGGTAAGAACTGGTAAGAATTTGAGATTTGCTTGACGGATTTGTGACACTCGCCCACCGCCGTTTTCTAGTAGTCTGTAGGTTCATATTCTTGTGTGTTTCTATTGCTGCTAACCATGGCAGGATCACAACCCGACGCGATTGACTGGGAGAACATGACGAACAAAGAGTTACATGATAAGTTTCAGCAAATGATGAGTGGACAGGTGGAAGATGTGCTAAACAGATTTGAACAGGCCATGGAGAAGATAGATGGCATGGAGAAGACATTTGAAATGAAGCTCGATAACAAGTTTGTTGAACTGCTTTCGCATTTTCCACCACCGGCTCCTCCTGCCGCACCTCTGCACCAACAGCAACAACACCGACTACCTCCACGTCGGGAAACAGCCCTCCGCCGAGCAAGCCGTGTCCCTCTTCAGCCTGGCCAAACTGCTGGTGCTGCTGTTGATACTTCTGTGGCTCCTGCTGCTGATGTGGAGGAGGATGATTATGTGGGAGATTACGAGGATGAGGTTGATCAAAATCAGCACTACGTGCAACCACCAGCACCACAACCACCAGGTCGTCCACATGCAAATAATGGCAATGTTAGGGCTCCCCCTCAGGTACGAGATCATGACCATCTCCCTAAACTGAAATTGAATATTCCACCATTTGAGGGTAGATATGTTCCTGATATATATCTTACTTGGGAGTTAGAAGTTGAACAACGATTTACATGTTTACAATATCCTGAGGAGAGACGTGTTCCTGCTGTTGTTTGTGCTTTCACTAACTTTGCATGTGTTTGGTGGTCTGAACATTGTAGATTATATTCTATTCCAGCTACTTGGGCTGCATTGAAAACTGCTATGCATACTCGTTGGGTTCCACCATATTATCAACGTGAATTACTTCAAAAATTGCAACATTTAAGACAAGGAAAAAATTCTTTAGAAGAATATTATCAGGAATTGCAAACTAGCATGATTAGATGTGGTATTGTTGAGGAGAATGAAGGTATGCTTGCACGTCTTATGGGTGGATTAAATAGAGAGATTCAGTCCATTCTAGAGTATAAGGAGTATACTAATATCACTCGTTTATTCCATCTTGCTTGTAAAGATGAACGTGAAGTGTAGGATCGACAGGCATCGGCGTGGACTAACTTTTCTACAGGTCGACCTTCATCATGGACAACACGTGCATCATCTACTTCCACACGTTCTGCTACACCAGCATCTCCGTCGGCTGCCACCTCCAACCGTGATACAATAAAGCAGGCACAATCACCACTATCCGCCAAGAGCACACCTTCTGGGCCTGCAAAGAGCTCTTCTTCTTCCATGGCATCAACAGGGCAAACACATGATATTATTTGTCGACGTTGCAAGGGTGGAGGTCATTATGCGAGAGAATGCCCATCTAAGCGTGTGATGATTGTTACTGAGGATGGTGGGTATGAATCCGCTAGTGACTATGATGAGGAGATTTGGCTCTTATTACACGTGACGAACACGATGGAGACGATTCTGATCATGAGACGCAATACATGGCTCCTGAAGATGCTGACATGTATGAATGTTTAGTTGCTCAACGTGTTTTGAGTGTGCAGGTTACACAAGCTGAGCAAAATCAGAGGCATAATTTGTTCCATACAAAGGGAGTTGTGAAGGAACGTTCTGTTCGCGTGATCATAGATGGAGGGAGTTGCAATAACTTGGCTAGCATGGAGATGGTGGAGAAGCTATCTCTCACCACAAGACCACATCCACATCCTTACTACATCCAATGGTTCAACAACAGCGGCAAGGTTAAGGTAACACGTACTGTTCGTGTGCATTTTAGTATCTCTACATATGCTGATTATGTTGATTGTGATGTGGTACCTATGCAAGCATGTTCCTTATTACTTGGTCGACCATGGAAATTTGATAAAAATTATGTACACCAAGGTAGAAACAATCAGTATACTCTTGTTCATATGGATAAAAATATTACTTTGCTTCCTATGACTCCTGATTCCATTTTGAAAGATGATATTAATAGAGTTAATAAAGCAAAATAGGAGAAAAATAAGAGTGAAAATAAGATTGTGGCAAAAGAATTTGAGCAACAAATGCAGCCTAATAATAAACAATCTAGTGTTGCTTCTGAAATTAAATTGAAAAGTGCATGTTTACTTGCCACCAAATCTGATATTGATGATCTAGATTTTAGCAAATCTGTTTGCTATGCTTTTGTGTGCAAAGAGGCATTATTTTCATTTGAGGATGTGCCTTCCTCTTTGCCTCCTGCTGTCACTAACATTTTGCAGGAGTTCGCTGACGTCTTTCCACAAGACGTACCACCGGGATTACCACCTATTCGAGGGATTGAGCATCAAATTGACTTAATTCCCGGTGCATCATTACCCAACCATGCACCATACCGTACCAATCCAGAGGAGCCGAAGGAGATTATGCGTCAAGTACAAGAACTGCTCGACAAAGGTTATATACCCAAATCCCTTAGTCCTTGTGCTGTTCCTATCATTTTAGTGCCGAAAAAGGATGGTACATCGCATATGTGCGTTGATTGTAGAGGCATTAATAATATTACTATTCATTATCGTCATCCTATTCCTAGGCTAGATGATATGCTTGATGAATTGAGTGGCTCTACAATATTCTCCAAAGTTGATTTGCGTAGTGGTTACCATCAAATTCGTATGAAATTGGGAGATGAATGGAAAACAGCATTTAAAACTAAGTTTGGATTATATGAGTGGTTAGTCATGCCTTTTGGGTTAACTAATGCACCTAGTACTTTCATGAGGTTAATGAACGAAGTTTTACGTGCTTTCATTGGACGATTTGTGGTAGTTTACTTTGATGACATATTGATTTATAGCAAATCTTTGGAGGAACATTTGGAACATTTACGTACTGTTTTTATTGCTCTACGTGATGCACGTTTGTTTGG